>NW_025575878.1:25000-30000 GCF_905147105.1 Pieris brassicae
TATCGTGCCGTTGAACGGCATCTTGTCGCGTCGCGTGGCGATCTTGTACGAGAAACATTTTCCTCTGACATTGTATCGGAATAATTATTATAATTCATTATTATACATACATACATACATACATACATACATACATACATACATACATATTATTAATAAATTAATTGTTTTTTTTTTCTTCAAATAAACCCACATTGCCATTTCTCTGAGCGTGTGCTGCGAGCTTCAACGAGAAACATTCGGCGCGAAACTGTCGAGCGGCCGGCCGTCGCGCGCCGCACCTGTACGAGAAACATTTTCCTCTGACGTTGCATCGGAATAATTATTATAATTCATTATTATACATACATACATACATACATACATACATATTATTAATAAATTAATTGTTTTTTTTTTTTTTTTTTTTTTCTTCAAATAAACCCACATTGCCATTTCTCTGAGCGTGTGCTGCGAGCTTCAACGAGAAACATTCGGCGCGAAACTGTCGAGCGGCCGGCCGTCGCGCGCCGCACCTGTACGAGAAACATTTTCCTCTGACGTTGCATCGGAATAATTATTATAATTCATTATTATACATACATACATACATACATACATACATACATATTATTAATAAATATAATTGTTTTTTTTGTTTTTTCTTTTCTTCAAATAAACCCACATTGCCATTTCTCTGAGCGTGTGCTGCGAGCTTCAACGAGAAACATTCGGCGCGAAACTGTCGAGCGGCCGGCCGTCGCGCGCCGCACCTGTACGAGAAACATTTTCCTCTGACGTTGCATCGGAATAATTATTATAATTCATTATTATACATACATACATACATACATACATACATATTATTAATAAATTAATTGTTTTTTTTTTTTTTTTTTTTTTCTTCAAATAAACCCACATTGCCATTTCTCTGAGCGTGTGCTGCGAGCTTCAACGAGAAACATTCGGCGCGAAACTGTCGAGCGGCCGGCCGTCGCGCGCCGCACCTGTACGAGAAACATTTTCCTCTGACGTTGCATCGGAATAATTATTATAATTCATTATTATACATACATACATACATACATACATACATACATATTATTAATAAATATAATTGTTTTTTTTGTTTTTTCTTTTCTTCAAATAAACCCACATTGCCATTTCTCTGAGCGTGTGCTGCGAGCTTCAACGAGAAACATTCGGCGCGAAACTGTCGAGCGGCCGGCCGTCGCGCGCCGCACCTGTACGAGAAACATTTTCCTCTGACGTTGCATCGGAATAATTATTATAATTCATTATTATACATACATACATACATACATACATACATACATATTATTAATAAATTAATTGTTTTTTTTTTCTTCAAATAAACCCACATTGCCATTTCTCTGAGCGTGTGCTGCGAGCTTCAACGAGAAACATATCTATCAATACAAATGTCTATGCAAAAAAAAGAAAACAAACAAAATCATATCAGTCAATAAAATAAATAATAATATTTTTTTACTACTACTACTAGTACTACTACGTGCTACTACTGCACGCCAATACACATACATAATAAAATGAAAAATCGTCTCTCTCTCGCTCGCTCTACGAGAAACATTCGACGTCCGCTCCAATGCCGACGCGGACTATTGCTCTCGGTATAGATGTGGAGCGAAACAGTCGTGCGCACAGCGTCGACTCGTTCTCGTTGCCGCGCGTCGTTCGTCTATATAATAGACACGAACGACGGACGAGAGAGAATGTGTTCTTGTTTTTGTTTTTGTGTTTGTGCGAAGTGTGAGAATATTATATACATATATTCGCGCATGGATGATATAGATATGGGTATGGATTTTCGGAGGAAATTATATCAAATTCGTATTTCGAATGCGAGACCGCCGAGATCTTTCCCAGCTCTCTCTCTCTCTGTGTGTGTGGTGTATAGTACATTTTATATATCTCTCTTGTGTCAACACAAAATAACAAAGAATATACATACTACTCCTCCTCATATTTTATATAATATAATATAAAATTATATTATAGCACCGCGTTCGCAGACCGTATGGTGATGTTACCAATCGACCAAGATTTGGGACCGTCTCCCCCGGTGTTATCTGTGATGTTAAAAGAATACGCTTCTAGGCACACCTCAACGCAGGGCGCCTAGCGTGTTCGACACGTGCGCGGTCGCCACGGCGACCGTATATGTAAAGAATGTATAAAAGAGGACGCACACGCGCCCATCGTCGAAACGGTGTGCGCAGCGTCGTGTTGGAATTTATCCCTCAAGCTCCGGGCGTTGATCGTATCTAGTGCGAATCATGCGTGTGTGTGCGCATGTAATTGCCAGCCGAGTTTTAATATGTTTACAATAACGTATTGAATAAAAATTGAGAAGTTGCGTTTAGATGAATGTTCAATTTTCAAATTGTCACAACATCGATTCCCGCCCGCGGGGTCGTGTTCGTTGCAGTTTTATGTCCCTCACAGTGGTCGAGCATCGTTGTACATCACCTCGTTGCGAGATCGTGACGGGACGGCCGCTCGTAGACCGGTCAAAGTTAGTCTATCGATATGAAGCGCGAACGTCGCGTCGCGTGCAAATTCGACGCGTTACGTTCACGCGTGTCGAGAAGGCGCGCGCGCAAGCGCGCGCCCCTCGACGCCGCCGAGCCAGCGGCTCGCCGAAGCCGCGTGACCGCGGTGTAGGCGTGTCGTTTGCGTAAGCAGCTCCCTGGTTGATCCTGCCAGTAGTTATATGCTTGTCTCAAAGATTAAGCCATGCATGTCTCAGTGCAAGCCGTATTAAGGCGATACCGCGAATGGCTCAATATATCAGTTTTGGTTCCTTAGATCTTACTCAGTTACTTGGATAACTGTGGTAATTCTAGAGCTAATACATGCAATCAGAACTCTGACCAGTGATGGGATGAGTGCTTTTATTAGATCAAAACCAATCGGCGGAGGGCCATGCGTCCGAAGTCGTTAATTTTGATGAATCTGGATAACTTTTGCCGATCGCACGGTCCAGTACCGGCGACGCATCTTTCAAATGTCTGCCTTATCAACTTTCGATGGTAGTTTCTGCGACTACCATGGTTGTCACGGGTAACGGGGAATCAGGGTTCGATTCCGGAGAGGGAGCCTGAGAAACGGCTACCACATCCAAGGAAGGCAGCAGGCGCGCAAATTACCCACTCCCGGCACGGGGAGGTAGTGACGAAAAATAACGATACGGGACTCTTACGAGGCCTCGTAATCGGAATGAGTACACTTTAAATATTTTAACGAGGAACAATTGGAGGGCAAGTCTGGTGCCAGCAGCCGCGGTAATTCCAGCTCCAATAGCGTATACTAAAATTGTTGCGGTTAAAAAGCTCGTAGTTGCATTTGTGCGCCGCGCTGTCGGTGCACCGCATCCGCGGTGATACTGACACGTCTGCGGAGCATATCGTCGGTGAGCCGGCGGTAAAACGCCGGTTCAATATCAAAATCCTATCGCGGTGCTCTTCGGTGAGTGTCGAGGTGGGCCGACAATTTTACTTTGAACAAATTAGAGTGCTCAAAGCGGGCTCAAAATGCCGCTTGAATATTTCGTGCATGGAATAATAGAATATGATCTCGGTTCTATTTTGTTGGTTTTCAGAACTCCGAGGTAATGATTAATAGGGATAACTGGGGGCATTCGTATTGCGACGTTAGAGGTGAAATTCTTGGATCGTCGCAAGACGAACATCAGCGAAAGCATTTGCCAAAGGTGTTTTCATCAATCAAGAACGAAAGTTAGAGGTTCGAAGGCGATTAGATACCGCCCTAGTTCTAACCGTAAATATGTCATCTAGCGATCCGCCGACGTTACTACAATGGCTCGGCGGGCAGCTTCCGGGAAACCAAAGATTTTGGACTCCGGGGGGAGTATGGTTGCAAAGCTGAAACTTAAAGGAATTGACGGAAGGGCACCACCAGGAGTGGAGCCTGCGGCTTAATTTGACTCAACACGGGAAATCTCACCAGGCCCGGACACCGGAAGGATTGACAGATTAACAGCTCTTTCTTGATTCGGTGGGTGGTGGTGCATGGCCGTTCTTAGTTGGTGGAGCGATTTGTCTGGTTAATTCCGGTAACGAACGAGACTCTAGCCTGCTAAATAGGCGTCGTCATTCAAGGTGTGCGCGACTCTCGGGGAGCGCAACTCACTGGCGACGTATTAAAATTCTTCTTAGAGGGACCGGCGGCTTCGAGCCGCACGAGATTGAGCAATAACAGGTCTGTGATGCCCTTAGATGTCCTGGGCCGCACGCGCGCTACACTGAAGGAATCAACATGTTCTCCCTGGCCTAGAGGCCCGGGCAACCCGTTGAAACTCCTTCGTGCTGGGGATTGGGGTTTGCAATTATCCCCCATAAACGAGGAATTCCTAGTAAGCGCGAGTCATAAGCTCGCGTTGATTACGTCCCTGCCCTTTGTACACACCGCCCGTCGCTACTACCGATTGAATGATTTAGTGAGGTCTTCGGACCGACACGCGGTGGCCTCACGGCCGTCGGCGTTGCTGGGAAGTTGACCAAACTTGATCATTTAGAGGAAGTAAAAGTCGTAACAAGGTTTCCGTAGGGGAACCTGCGGAAGGATCATTAACGTTGGTTTTTTCTTTTTGTTTTGTTGTTGTCAAAGACTCGCAAAAAAAGAAAAAAATACAAAAACACGTGAATGATACGAATCAAAATCGAATCCGAGACGGTTGACTCTCTCTCGTCGATTCGCGACGTGTGCGTTGCGACACGCTTTGATTAGCGTTCGCTATCGCCTATTGATACTTTGAAATAATATTTTATAATTTTTGTGTACAACCACGCAAATAAAAGAGATTTTCTTTCTTTTCATTTGTCGTACACGTTAATGATAAGTATTATTTTCAAATTTTTTTGTTTAATTTTTTCGCACCTTTTATATTTTCTCATACAAAAACACACACAAAAACAAAACGATTACCCTGAACGGTGGATCACTTGGCTCGCGGGTCG
>NW_025575878.1:37500-43682 GCF_905147105.1 Pieris brassicae
GCCGGCCGTCGCGCGCCGCACCTGTACGAGAAACATTTTCCTCTGACGTTGCATCGGAATAATTATTATAATTCATTATTATACATACATACATACATACATACATACATACATATTATTAATAAATATAATTGTTTTTTTTGTTTTTTCTTTTCTTCAAATAAACCCACATTGCCATTTCTCTGAGCGTGTGCTGCGAGCTTCAACGAGAAACATTCGGCGCGAAACTGTCGAGCGGCCGGCCGTCGCGCGCCGCACCTGTACGAGAAACATTTTCCTCTGACGTTGCATCGGAATAATTATTATAATTCATTATTATACATACATACATACATACATACATACATACATATTATTAATAAATTAATTGTTTTTTTTTTCTTCAAATAAACCCACATTGCCATTTCTCTGAGCGTGTGCTGCGAGCTTCAACGAGAAACATTCGGCGCGAAACTGTCGAGCGGCCGGCCGTCGCGCGCCGCACCTGTACGAGAAACATTTTCCTCTGACGTTGCATCGGAATAATTATTATAATTCATTATTATACATACATACATACATACATATTATTAATAAATATAATTGTTTTTTTTGTTTTTTCTTTTCTTCAAATAAACCCACATTGCCATTTCTCTGAGCGTGTGCTGCGAGCTTCAACGAGAAACATTCGGCGCGAAACTGTCGAGCGGCCGGCCGTCGCGCGCCGCACCTGTACGAGAAACATTTTCCTCTGACGTTGCATCGGAATAATTATTATAATTCATTATTATACATACATACATACATACATACATACATATTATTAATAAATTAATTGTTTTTTTTTTTTTTTTTTTTTTTCTTCAAATAAACCCACATTGCCATTTCTCTGAGCGTGTGCTGCGAGCTTCAACGAGAAACATTCGGCGCGAAACTGTCGAGCGGCCGGCCGTCGCGCGCCGCACCTGTACGAGAAACATTTTCCTCTGACGTTGCATCGGAATAATTATTATAATTCATTATTATACATACATACATACATACATACATACATACATATTATTAATAAATATAATTGTTTTTTTTTGTTTTTTCTTTTCTTCAAATAAACCCACATTGCCATTTCTCTGAGCGTGTGCTGCGAGCTTCAACGAGAAACATTCGGCGCGAAACTGTCGAGCGGCCGGCCGTCGCGCGCCGCACCTGTACGAGAAACATTTTCCTCTGACGTTGCATCGGAATAATTATTATAATTCATTATTATACATACATACATACATACATACATACATACATATTATTAATAAATTAATTGTTTTTTTTTTCTTCAAATAAACCCACATTGCCATTTCTCTGAGCGTGTGCTGCGAGCTTCAACGAGAAACATATCTATCAATACAAATGTCTATGCAAAAAAAAGAAAACAAACAAAATCATATCAGTCAATAAAATAAATAATAATATTTTTTTACTACTACTACTAGTACTACTACGTGCTACTACTGCACGCCAATACACATACATAATAAAATGAAAAATCGTCTCTCTCTCGCTCGCTCTACGAGAAACATTCGACGTCCGCTCCAATGCCGACGCGGACTATTGCTCTCGGTATAGATGTGGAGCGAAACAGTCGTGCGCACAGCGTCGACTCGTTCTCGTTGCCGCGCGTCGTTCGTCTATATAATAGACACGAACGACGGACGAGAGAGAATGTGTTCTTGTTTTTGTTTTTGTGTTTGTGCGAAGTGTGAGAATATTATATACATATATTCGCGCATGGATGATATAGATATGGGTATGGATTTTCGGAGGAAATTATATCAAATTCGTATTTCGAATGCGAGACCGCCGAGATCTTTCCCAGCTCTCTCTCTCTCTGTGTGTGTGGTGTATAGTACATTTTATATATCTCTCTTGTGTCAACACAAAATAACAAAGAATATACATACTACTCCTCCTCATATTTTATATAATATAATATAAAATTATATTATAGCACCGCGTTCGCAGACCGTATGGTGATGTTACCAATCGACCAAGATTTGGGACCGTCTCCCCCGGTGTTATCTGTGATGTTAAAAGAATACGCTTCTAGGCACACCTCAACGCAGGGCGCCTAGCGTGTTCGACACGTGCGCGGTCGCCACGGCGACCGTATATGGAAAGAATGTATAAAAGAGGACGCACACGCGCCCATCGTCGAAACGGTGTGCGCAGCGTCGTGTTGGAATTTATCCCTCAAGCTCCGGGCGTTGATCGTATCTAGTGCGAATCATGCGTGTGTGTGCGCATGTAATTGCCAGCCGAGTTTTAATATGTTTACAATAACGTATTGAATAAAAATTGAGAAGTTGCGTTTAGATGAATGTTCAATTTTCAAATTGTCACAACATCGATTCCCGCCCGCGGGGTCGTGTTCGTTGCAGTTTTATGTCCCTCACAGTGGTCGAGCATCGTTGTACATCACCTCGTTGCGAGATCGTGACGGGACGGCCGCTCGTAGACCGGTCAAAGTTAGTCTATCGATATGAAGCGCGAACGTCGCGTCGCGTGCAAATTCGACGCGTTACGTTCACGCGTGTCGAGAAGGCGCGCGCGCAAGCGCGCGCCCCTCGACGCCGCCGAGCCAGCGGCTCGCCGAAGCCGCGTGACCGCGGTGTAGGCGTGTCGTTTGCGTAAGCAGCTCCCTGGTTGATCCTGCCAGTAGTTATATGCTTGTCTCAAAGATTAAGCCATGCATGTCTCAGTGCAAGCCGTATTAAGGCGATACCGCGAATGGCTCAATATATCAGTTTTGGTTCCTTAGATCTTACTCAGTTACTTGGATAACTGTGGTAATTCTAGAGCTAATACATGCAATCAGAACTCTGACCAGTGATGGATGAGTGCTTTTATTAGATCAAAACCAATCGGCGGAGGGCCATGCGTCCGAAGTCGTTAATTTTGATGAATCTGGATAACTTTTGCCGATCGCACGGTCCAGTACCGGCGACGCATCTTTCAAATGTCTGCCTTATCAACTTTCGATGGTAGTTTCTGCGACTACCATGGTTGTCACGGGTAACGGGGAATCAGGGTTCGATTCCGGAGAGGGAGCCTGAGAAACGGCTACCACATCCAAGGAAGGCAGCAGGCGCGCAAATTACCCCCTCCCGGCACGGGGAGGTAGTGACGAAAAATAACGATACGGGACTCTTACGAGGCCTCGTAATCGGAATGAGTACACTTTAAATATTTTAACGAGGAACAATTGGAGGGCAAGTCTGGTGCCAGCAGCCGCGGTAATTCCAGCTCCAATAGCGTATACTAAAATTGTTGCGGTTAAAAAGCTCGTAGTTGCATTTGTGCGCCGCGCTGTCGGTGCACCGCATCCGCGGTGATACTGACACGTCTGCGGAGCATATCGTCGGTGAGCCGGCGGTAAAACGCCGGTTCAATATCAAAATCCTATCGCGGTGCTCTTCGGTGAGTGTCGAGGTGGGCCGACAATTTTACTTTGAACAAATTAGAGTGCTCAAAGCGGGCTCAAAATGCCGCTTGAATATTTCGTGCATGGAATAATAGAATATGATCTCGGTTCTATTTTGTTGGTTTTCAGAACTCCGAGGTAATGATTAATAGGGATAACTGGGGGCATTCGTATTGCGACGTTAGAGGTGAAATTCTTGGATCGTCGCAAGACGAACATCAGCGAAAGCATTTGCCAAAGGTGTTTTCATCAATCAAGAACGAAAGTTAGAGGTTCGAAGGCGATTAGATACCGCCCTAGTTCTAACCGTAAATATGTCATCTAGCGATCCGCCGACGTTACTACAATGGCTCGGCGGGCAGCTTCCGGGAAACCAAAGATTTTGGACTCCGGGGGAGTATGGTTGCAAAGCTGAAACTTAAAGGAATTGACGGAAGGGCACCACCAGGAGTGGAGCCTGCGGCTTAATTTGACTCAACACGGGAAATCTCACCAGGCCCGGACACCGGAAGGATTGACAGATTAACAGCTCTTTCTTGATTCGGTGGGTGGTGGTGCATGGCCGTTCTTAGTTGGTGGAGCGATTTGTCTGGTTAATTCCGGTAACGAACGAGACTCTAGCCTGCTAAATAGGCGTCGTCATTCAAGGTGTGCGCGACTCTCGGGGAGCGCAACTCACTGGCGACGTATTAAAATTCTTCTTAGAGGGACCGGCGGCTTCGAGCCGCACGAGATTGAGCAATAACAGGTCTGTGATGCCCTTAGATGTCCTGGGCCGCACGCGCGCTACACTGAAGGAATCAACATGTTCTCCCTGGCCTAGAGGCCCGGGCAACCCGTTGAAACTCCTTCGTGCTGGGGATTGGGGTTTGCAATTATCCCCATAAACGAGGAATTCCTAGTAAGCGCGAGTCATAAGCTCGCGTTGATTACGTCCCTGCCCTTTGTACACACCGCCCGTCGCTACTACCGATTGAATGATTTAGTGAGGTCTTCGGACCGACACGCGGTGGCCTCACGGCCGTCGGCGTTGCTGGGAAGTTGACCAAACTTGATCATTTAGAGGAAGTAAAAGTCGTAACAAGGTTTCCGTAGGGGAACCTGCGGAAGGATCATTAACGTTGGTTTTTTCTTTTTGTTTTGTTGTTGTCAAAGACTCGCAAAAAAAGAAAAAAATACAAAAACACGTGAATGATACGAATCAAAATCGAATCCGAGACGGTTGACTCTCTCTCGTCGATTCGCGACGTGTGCGTTGCGACACGCTTTGATTAGCGTTCGCTATCGCCTATTGATACTTTGAAATAATATTTTATAATTTTTGTGTACAACCACGCAAATAAAAGAGATTTTCTTTCTTTTCATTTGTCGTACACGTTAATGATAAGTATTATTTTCAAATTTTTTTGTTTAATTTTTTCGCACCTTTTATATTTTCTCATACAAAAACACACACAAAAACAAAACGATTACCCTGAACGGTGGATCACTTGGCTCGCGGGTCGATGAAGAACGCAGTTAACTGCGCGTCATAGTGTGAACTGCAGGACACATTTGAACATCGACATTTCGAACGCACATTGCGGTCCGTGGAGAAATATCCAGGACCACTCCTGTCTGAGGGCCGGCTGCATAAAAACAAAAAGCCACACTGTTCGCGTGACGAGCGGCGATCGCTGCGACTCCGGTCGTAGCGCCGCATCTCTGTCGCGCGTGCAATTGACGGTTTCGCTAGGCCGCCGAGCGGCCGAACGATCCGTTCGAATATATGTTCGATTACGACTCGTCATCCGTATTGGCCGTGTTAAGCCACGTCTATACGATACTTTTGTCGCACAAATAAATTCTCCCCGCCGCACCGTGTCTCCCGCGGCACGGGTGCGCGTCGAGTCTTTACGCAACGACAACGACAACGACGACAACGACGTTCGCGTTTACGCGTCGCGCGTGTTTGCTCGCATCGTCCCGGTCCCGCATGGCGATCGCGCGACGGTCGGCGCCGGTGCGCGCGTCGACGTGTCTCGACGCTGTCGTTGAAAGTTGTCGCGTTCGGCTCAGTTTCTCTTACTCTCGCGAGAGGAAGCGAAACGCGCGCGCCCGCTGCTCTAGCGGTTGCGCCCAGTGTGTGCGTGCGGTGTTTGTGCAATTGTAGTGTGTACGAAATTATTGTGACGTGTGTTCTTAAAACGGACGGAACGATGCCGTCGTTAACGAACAACAACAGAAGAACCGCTTGGTGGTGTGCGATTGATTGATTTCGCGCAACGCGACATCTATGTGTCGCCACCACCACGCTGTTCGCAAGGTGCCGCGCCGCTTTCGTGCGAGCGCATATAATGTAGGCGGACTCGACGTCCGGAGGGGCGCGTGGCGTCGTCGACGCGCTTGTAAAAATAGCGTGTCGCGTACGCCCGTTGCGCCGACGGATATCGCGTCTGCCTCACACCTTTTTATCGTTGGCCTCAGATCAGGGAGGATCACCCGCCGAATTTAAGCATATTAGTAAGCGGAGGAAAAGAAACTAACCAGGATTCCCTTAGTAGCTGCGAGCGAACAGGGATGAGCCCAGCACTGAATCCCGCGGTCGTCTCGGTCGCGGGAGATGTGGTGTTCGGGAGGTTCCGCTTTCTCGCGGACTCCGCTACCGTCCAAGTTCGTCTTGAACGGGGCCGTTTTCCCGCAGAGGGTGCCAGGCCCGTAGCGACGGGGCGAGTCTGCGAGAGGGACAAAT
>NW_025575879.1:0-43554 GCF_905147105.1 Pieris brassicae
TATTACTAAATCATGGGAGTTACACTCCGAGAGCATAGCCAGACGCAGGCACTCTCTTCTACATACAGTTATTCGTTTCATAACGATTAACTAAATCATGGAAGTTACACTCCGAGAGCATAGCCAGACGCAGGCACTCTCTTCAACGTACAGTTATTCGTTTCAAAACGATTAACTAAATCATGGAACATACAGTTATTCGTTTCATAACGATTAACTAAATCATGGGAGTTACACTCCGAGAGCATAGCCAGACGCAGGCACTCTCTTCAACATACAGTTATTCGTTTCATAACGATTAACTAAATCATGGGAATTACACTCCGAGAGCATAGCCAGACGCAGGCACTCTCTTCAACATACAGTTATTCGTTTCATAACGATTAACTAAATCATGGGAGTTACACTCCGAGAGCATAGCCAGACGCAGGCACTCTCTTCAACGTACAGTTATTCGTTTCAAAACGATTAACTAAATCATGGAACATACAGTTATTCGTTTCATAACGATTAACTAAATCATGGGAGTTACACTCCGAGAGCATAGCCAGACGCAGGCACTCTCTTCAACATACAGTTATTCGTTTCATAACGATTAACTAAATCATGGGAGTTACACTCCGAGAGCATAGCCAGACGCAGGCACTCTCTTCAACATACAGTTATTCGTTTCATAACGATTAACTAAATCATGGGAGTTACACTCCGAGAGCATAGCCAGACGCAGGCACTCTCTTCTACATACAGTTATTCGTTTCATAACGATTAACTAAATCATGGGAGTTACACTCCGAGAGCATAGCCAGACGCAGGCACTCTCTTCAACATACAGTTATTCGTTTCATAACGATGAACTAAATCATGGGAGTTACACTCCGAGAGCATAGCCAGACGCAGGCACTCTCTTCTACGTACAGTTATTCGTTTCATAACGATTAACTAAATCATGGGAGTTACACTCCGAGAGCATAGCCAGACGCAGGCACTCTCTTCTACGTACAGTTATTCGTTTCAAAACGATTAACTAAATCATGGAACATACAGTTATTCGTTTCATAACGATTAACTAAATCATGGGAGTTACACTCCGAGAGCATAGCCAGACGCAGGCACTCTCTGCAACATACAGTTATTCGTTTCATAACGATTAACTAAATCATGGGAGTTACACTCCGAGAGCATAGCCAGACGCAGGCACTCTCTTCAACGTACAGTTATTCGTTTCAAAACGATTAACTAAATCATGGAACATACAGTTATTCGTTTCATAACGATTAACTAAATCATGGAGTTACACTCCGAGAGCATAGCCAGACGCAGGCACTCTCTTCAACATACAGTTATTCGTTTCATAACGATTAACTAAATCATGGGAATTACACTCCGAGAGCATAGCCAGACGCAGGCACTCTCTTCAACATACAGTTATTCGTTTCATAACGATTAACTAAATCATGGGAGTTACACTCCGAGAGCATACATAGCCAGACGTAGGCACTCTCTTCTACATACAGTTATTCGTTTCATAACGATTAACTAAATCATGGGAGTTACACTCCGAGAGCATAGCCAGACGCAGGCACTCTCTTCAACATACAGTTATTCGTTTCATAACGATGAACTAAATCATGGGAGTTACACTCCGAGAGCATAGCCAGACGCAGGCACTCTCTTCAACATACAGTTATTCGTTTCATAACGATTAACTAAATCATGGGAGTTACACTCCGAGAGCATAGCCAGACGCAGGCACTCTCTTCTACGTACAGTTATTCGTTTCATAACGATTAACTAAATCATGGGAGTTACACTCCGAGAGCATAGCCAGACGCAGGCACTCTCTTCTACGTACAGTTATTCGTTTCATAACGATTAACTAAATCATGGGAGTTACACTCCGAGAGCATAGCCAGACGCAGGCACTCTCTTCTACATACAGTTATTCGTTTCATAACGATTAAATAAATCATGGGAGTTACACTCCGAGAGCATAGCCAGACGCAGGCACTCTCTTCTACGTACAGTTATTCATTTCATAACGATTAACTAAATCATGGAACATACAGTTATTCGTTTCATAACGATTAACTAAATCATGGGAGTTACACTCCGAGAGCATAGCCAGACGCAGGCACTCTCTTCAACATACAGTTATTCGTTTCATAACGATTTACTAAATCATGGGAGTTACACTCCGAAAGCATAGCCAGACGCAGGCACTCTCTTCTACATACAGTTATTCGTTTCATAACGATTAACTTAATCATGGGAGTTACACTCCGAGAGCATACATAGCCAGACGTAGGCACTCTCTTCTACATACAGTTATTCGTTTCATAACGATTAACTAAATCATGGGAGTTACACTCCGAGAGCATACATAGCTAGACGTAGGCACTCTCTTCTACATACAGTTATTCGTTTCATAACGATTAACTAAATCATGGGAGTTACACTCCGAGAGCATAGCCAGACGCAGGCACTCTCTTCTACATACAGTTATTCGTTTCATAACGATTAACTAAATCATGGGAGTTACACTCCGAGAGCATAGCCAGACGCAGGCACTCTCTTCTACATACAGTTATTCGTTTCATAACGATTAACTAAATCATGGGAGTTACACTCCGAGAGCATAGCCAGACGCAGGCACTCTCTTCTACATACAGTTATTCGTTTCATAACGATTAACTAAATCATGGGAGTTACACTCCGAGAGCATAGCCAGACGCAGGCACTCTCTTCAACATACAGTTATTCGTTTCATAACGATTAACTAAATCATGGGAGTTACACTCCGAGAGCATAGCCAGACGCAGGCACTCTCTTCAACATACAGTTATTCGTTTCATAACGATTAACTAAATCATGGGAGTTACACTCCGAGAGCATAGCCAGACGCAGGCACTCTCTTCTACATACAGTTATTCGTTTCATAACGATTAACTAAATCATGGGAGTTACACTCCGAGAGCATAGCCAGACGCAGGCACTCTCTTCAACATACAGTTATTCGTTTCATAACGATTAACTAAATCATGGGAGTTACACTCCGAGAGCATAGCCAGACGCAGGCACTCTCTTCTACGTACAGTTATTCGTTTCATAACGATTAACTAAATCATGGGAGTTACACTCCGAGAGCATAGCCAGACGCAGGCACTCTCTTCTACGTACAGTTATTCGTTTCAAAACGATTAACTAAATCATGGAACATACAGTTATTCGTTTCATAACGATTAACTAAATCATGGGAGTTACACTCCGAGAGCATAGCCAGACGCAGGCACTCTCTGCAACATACAGTTATTCGTTTCATAACGATTAAGTAAATCATGGGAGTTACACTCCGAGAGCATAGCCAGACGCAGGCACTCTCTTCAACATACAGTTATTCGTTTCAAAACGATTAACTAAATCATGGAACATACAGTTATTCGTTTCATAACGATTAACTAAATCATGGGAGTTACACTCCGAGAGCATAGCCAGACGCAGGCACTCTCTTCAACATACAGTTATTCGTTTCATAACGATTAACTAAATCATGGGAATTACACTCCGAGAGCATAGCCAGACGCAGGCACTCTCTTCAACATACAGTTATTCGTTTCATAACGATTAACTAAATCATGGGAGTTACACTCCGAGAGCATAGCCAGACGCAGGCACTCTCTTCTACATACAGTTATTCGTTTCATAACGATTAACTAAATCATGGGAGTTACACTCCGAGAGCATAGCCAGACGCAGGCACTCTCTTCAACATACAGTTATTCGTTTCATAACGATGAACTAAATCATGGGAGTTACACTCCGAGAGCATAGCCAGACGCAGGCACTCTCTTCAACATACAGTTATTCGTTTCATAACGATTAACTAAATCATGGGAGTTACACTCCGAGAGCATAGCCAGACGCAGGCACTCTCTTCTACGTACAGTTATTCGTTTCATAACGATTAACTAAATCATGGGAGTTACACTCCGAGAGCATAGCCAGACGCAGGCACTCTCTTCTACGTACAGTTATTCGTTTCATAACGATTAACTAAATCATGGGAGTTACACTCCGAGAGCATAGCCAGACGCAGGCACTCTCTTCTACGTACAGTTATTCGTTTCATAACGATTAAATAAATCATGGGAGTTACACTCCGAGAGCATAGCCAGACGCAGGCACTCTCTTCTACGTACAGTTATTCGTTTCATAACGATTAACTAAATCATGGGAGTTACACTCCGAGAGCATAGCCAGACGCAGGCACTCTCTTCTACGTACAGTTATTCGTTTCATAACGATTAACTAAATCATGGGAGTTACACTCCGAGAGCATAGCCAGACGCAGGCACTCTCTTCTACGTACAGTTATTCGTTTCATAACGAATAACTAAATCATGGGAGTTACACTCCGAGAGCATAGCCAGACGCAGGCACTCTCTTCTACGTACAGTTATTCGTTTCATAACGATTAACTAAATCATGGGAGTTACACTCCGAGAGCATAGCCAGACGCAGGCACTCTCTTCAACATACAGTTATTCGTTTCATAACGATTAACTAAATCATGGGAGTTACACTCCGAGAGCATAGCCAGACGCAGGCACTCTCTTCTACATACAGTTATTCGTTTCATAACGATTAACTAAATCATGGGAGTTACACTCCGAGAGCATAGCCAGACGCAGGCACTCTCTTCAACATACAGTTATTCGTTTCATAACGATTAACTAAATCATGGGAGTTACACTCCGAGAGCATAGCCAGACGCAGGCACTCTCTTCAACATACAGTTATTCGTTTCATAACGATTAACTAAATCATGGGAGTTACACTCCGAGAGCATAGCCAGACGCAGGCACTCTCTTCAACGTACAGTTATTCGTTTCAAAACGATTAACTAAATCATGGAACATACAGTTATTCGTTTCATAACGATTAACTAAATCATGGGAGTTACACTCCGAGAGCATAGCCAGACGCAGGCACTCTCTTCAACATACAGTTATTCGTTTCATAACGATTAACTAAATCATGGAACATACAGTTATTCGTTTCATAACGATTAACTAAATCATGGGAGTTACACTCCGAGAGCATAGCCAGACGCAGGCACTCTCTTCAACATACAGTTATTCGTTTCATAACGATTAACTAAATCATGGGAGTTACACTCCGAGAGCATAGCCAGACGCAGGCACTCTCTTCAACATACAGTTATTCGTTTCATAACGATTAACTAAATCATGGGAGTTACACTCCGAGAGCATAGCCAGACGTAGGCACTCTCTTCTACATACAGTTATTCGTTTCATAACGATTAACTAAATCATGGGAGTTACACTCCGAGAGCATAGCCAGACGCAGGCACTCTCTTCAACATACAGTTATTCGTTTCATAACGATTAACTAAATCATGGGAGTTACACTCCGAGAGCATAGCCAGACGCAGGCACTCTCTTCTACGTACAGTTATTCGTTTCATAACGATTAACTAAATCATGGGAGTTACACTCCGAGAGCATAGCCAGACGCAGGCACTCTCTTCTACGTACAGTTATTCGTTTCATAACGATTAAATAAATCATGGGAGTTACACTCCGAGAGCAAAGCCAGACGCTGTCACTCTCTTCTACGTACAGTTATTCGTTTCATAACGATTAACTAAATCATGGGAGTTACACTCCGAGAGCATAGCCAGACGCAGGCACTCTCTTCTACATACAGTTATTCGTTTCATAACGATTAACTAAATCATGGGAGTTACACTCCGAGAGCATAGCCAGACGCAGGCACTCTCTTCTACGTACAGTTATTCGTTTCATAACGATTAACTAAATCATGGGAGTTACACTCCGAGAGCATAGCCAGACGCAGGCACTCTCTTCTACGTACAGTTATTCGTTTCATAACGATTAACTAAATCATGGGAGTTACACTCCGAGAGCATAGCCAGACGCAGGCACTCTCTTCTACGTACAGTTATTCGTTTCATAACGATTAACTAAATCATGGGAGTTACACTCCGAGAGCATAGCCAGACGCAGGCACTCTCTTCTACGTACAGTTATTCGTTTCATAACGATTAACTAAATCATGGGAGTTACACTCCGAGAGCATAGCCAGACGCAGGCACTCTCTTCTACGTACAGTTATTCGTTTCATAACGATTAACTAAATCATGGGAGTTACACTCCGAGAGCATAGCCAGACGCAGGCACTCTCTTCAACATACAGTTATTCGTTTCATAACGATTAACTAAATCATGGGAGTTACACTCCGAGAGCATAGCCAGACGCAGGCACTCTCTTCAACGTACAGTTATTCGTTTCAAAACGATTAAATAAATCATGGAACATACAGTTATTCGTTTCATAACGATTAACTAAATCATGGGAGTTACACTCCGAGAGCATAGCCAGACGCAGGCACTCTCTTCAACATACAGTTATTCGTTTCATAACGATTAACTAAATCATGGGAGTTACACTCCGAGAGCATAGCCAGACGCAGGCACTCTCTTCAACATACAGTTATTCGTTTCATAACGATTAACTAAATCATGGGAGTTACACTCCGAGAGCATAGCCAGACGCAGGCACTCTCTTCTACATACAGTTATTCGTTTCATAACGATTAACTAAATCATGGGAGTTACACTCCGAGAGCATAGCCAGACGCAGGCACTCTCTTCAACATACAGTTATTCGTTTCATAACGATTAACTAAATCATGGGAGTTACACTCCGAGAGCATAGCCAGACGCAGGCACTCTCTTCAACATACAGTTATTCGTTTCATAACGATGAACTAAATCATGGGAGTTACACTCCGAGAGCATAGCCAGACGCAGGCACTCTCTTCAACATACAGTTATTCGTTTCATAACGATTAACTAAATCATGGGAGTTACACTCCGAGAGCATAGCCAGACGCAGGCACTCTCTTCAACATACAGTTATTCGTTTCATAACGATGAACTAAATCATGGGAGTTACACTCCGAGAGCATAGCCAGACGCAGGCACTCTCTTCAACATACAGTTATTCGTTTCATAACGATTAACTAAATCATGGGAGTTACACTCCGAGAGCATAGCCAGACGCAGGCACTCTCTTCTACGTACAGTTATTCGTTTCATAACGATTAACTAAATCATGGGAGTTACACTCCGAGAGCATAGCCAGACGCAGGCACTCTCTTCTACGTACAGTTATTCGTTTCATAACGATTAACTAAATCATGGGAGTTACACTCCGAGAGCATAGACAGACGCAGGCACTCTCTTCTACGTACAGTTATTCGTTTCATAACGATTAAATAAATCATGGGAGTTACACTCCGAGAGCATAGCCAGACGCAGGCACTCTCTTCTACGTACAGTTATTCGTTTCATAACGATTAACTAAATCATGGGAGTTACACTCCGAGAGCATAGCCAGACGCAGGCACTCTCTTCTACGTACAGTTATTCGTTTCATAACGATTAACTAAATCATGGGAGTTACACTCCGAGAGCATAGCCAGACGCAGGCACTCTCTTCTACGTACAGTTATTCGTTTCATAACGATTAACTAAATCATGGGAGTTACACTCCGAGAGCATAGCCAGACGCAGGCACTCTCTTCTCCGTACAGTTATTCGTTTCATAACGATTAACTAAATCATGGGAGTTACACTCCGAGAGCATAGCCAGACGCAGGCACTCTCTTCAACATACAGTTATTCGTTTCATAACGATTAACTAAATCATGGGAGTTACACTCCGAGAGCATAGCCAGACGCAGGCACTCTCTTCTACATACAGTTATTCGTTTCATAACGATTAACTAAATCATGGGAGTTACACTCCGAGAGCATAGCCAGACGCAGGCACTCTCTTCAACATACAGTTATTCGTTTCATAACGATTAACTAAATCATGGGAGTTACACTCCGAGAGCATAGCCAGACGCAGGCACTCTCTTCAACATACAGTTATTCGTTTCATAACGATTAACTAAATCATGGGAGTTACACTCCGAGAGCATAGCCAGACGCAGGCACTCTCTTCAACATACAGTTATTCGTTTCAAAACGATTAACTAAATCATGGGAGTTACAGTTATTCGTTTCATAACGATTAACTAAATCATGGGAGTTACACTCCGAGAGCATAGCCAGACGCAGGCACTCTCTTCAACGTACAGTTATTCGTTTCAAAACGATTAACTAAATCATGGAACATACAGTTATTCGTTTCATAACGATTAACTAAATCATGGGAGTTACACTCCGAGAGCATAGCCAGACGCAGGCACTCTCTTCAACATACAGTTATTCGTTTCATAACGATTAACTAAATCATGGGAGTTACACTCCGAGAGCATAGCCAGACGCAGGCACTCTCTTCAACATACAGTTATTCGTTTCATAACGATTAACTAAATCATGGGAGTTACACTCCGAGAGCATAGCCAGACGTAGGCACTCTCTTCTACATACAGTTATTCGTTTCATAACGATTAACTAAATCATGGGAGTTACACTCCGAGAGCATAGCCAGACGCAGGCACTCTCTTCAACATACAGTTATTCGTTTCATAACGATTAACTAAATCATGGGAGTTACACTCCGAGAGCATAGCCAGACGCAGGCACTCTCTTCTACGTACAGTTATTCGCTTCATAACGATTAACTAAATCATGGGAGTTACACTCCGAGAGCATAGCCAGACGCAGGCACTCTCTTCTACGTACAGTTATTCGTTTCATAACGATTAAATAAATCATGGGAGTTACACTCCGAGAGCAAAGCCAGACGCTGTCACTCTCTTCTACGTACAGTTATTCGTTTCATAACGATTAACTAAATCATGGGAGTTACACTCCGAGAGCATAGCCAGACGCAGGCACTCTCTTCTACGTACAGTTATTCGTTTCATAACGATTAACTAAATCATGGGAGTTACACTCCGAGAGCATAGCCAGACGCAGGCACTCTCTTCTACGTACAGTTATTCGTTTCATAACGATTAACTAAATCATGGGAGTTACACTCCGAGAGCATAGCCAGACGCAGGCACTCTCTTCTACGTACAGTTATTCGTTTCATAACGATTAACTAAATCATGGGAGTTACACTCCGAGAGCATAGCCAGACGCAGGCACTCTCTTCTACGTACAGTTATTCGTTTCATAACGATTAACTAAATCATGGGAGTTACACTCCGAGAGCATAGCCAGACGCAGGCACTCTCTTCTACGTACAGTTATTCGTTTCATAACGATTAACTAAATCATGGGAGTTACACTCCGAGAGCATAGCCAGACGCAGGCACTCTCTTCTACGTACAGTTATTCGTTTCATAACGATTAACTAAATCATGGGAGTTACACTCCGAGAGCATAGCCAGACGCAGGCACTCTCTTCAACATACAGTTATTCGTTTCATAACGATTAACTAAATCATGGGAGTTACACTCCGAGAGCATAGCCAGACGCAGGCACTCTCTTCAACGTACAGTTATTCGTTTCAAAACGATTAAATAAATCATGGAACATACAGTTATTCGTTTCATAACGATTAACTAAATCATGGGAGTTACACTCCGAGAGCATAGCCAGACGCAGGCACTCTCTTCAACATACAGTTATTCGTTTCATAACGATTAACTAAATCATGGGAGTTACACTCCGAGAGCATAGCCAGACGCAGGCACTCTCTTCAACATACAGTTATTCGTTTCATAACGATTAACTAAATCATGGGAGTTACACTCCGAGAGCATAGCCAGACGCAGGCACTCTCTTCTACATACAGTTATTCGTTTCATAACGATTAACTAAATCATGGGAGTTACACTCCGAGAGCATAGCCAGACGCAGGCACTCTCTTCAACATACAGTTATTCGTTTCATAACGATTAACTAAATCATGGGAGTTACACTCCGAGAGCATAGCCAGACGCAGGCACTCTCTTCAACATACAGTTATTCGTTTCATAACGATTAACTAAATCATGGGAGTTACACTCCGAGAGCATAGCCAGACGCAGGCACTCTCTTCTACATACAGTTATTCGTTTCATAACGATTAACTAAATCATGGGAGTTACACTCCGAGAGCATAGCCAGACGCAGGCACTCTCTTCAACATACAGTTATTCGTTTCATAACGATGAACTAAATCATGGGAGTTACACTCCGAGAGCATAGCCAGACGCAGGCACTCTCTTCAACATACAGTTATTCGTTTCATAACGATTAACTAAATCATGGGAGTTACACTCCGAGAGCATAGCCAGACGCAGGCACTCTCTTCTACGTACAGTTATTCGTTTCATAACGATTAACTAAATCATGGGAGTTACACTCCGAGAGCATAGCCAGACGCAGGCACTCTCTTCTACATACAGTTATTCGTTTCATAACGATTAACTAAATCATGGGAGTTACACTCCGAGAGCATAGCCAGACGCAGGCACTCTCTTCAACATACAGTTATTCGTTTCATAACGATTAACTAAATCATGGGAGTTACACTCCGAGAGCATAGCCAGACGCAGGCACTCTCTTCTACATACAGTTATTCGTTTCATAACGATTAACTAAATCATGGGAGTTACACTCCGAGAGCATAGCCAGACGCAGGCACTCTCTTCTACATACAGTTATTCGTTTCATAACGATTAACTAAATCATGGGAGTTACACTCCGAGAGCATAGCCAGACGCAGGCACTCTCTTCAACATACAGTTATTCGTTTCATAACGATTAACTAAATCATGGGAGTTACACTCCGAGAGCATAGCCAGACGCAGGCACTCTCTTCAACATACAGTTATTCGTTTCATAACGATTAACTAAATCATGGGAGTTACACTCCGAGAGCATAGCCAGACGCAGGCACTCTCTTCTACATACAGTTATTCGTTTCATAACGATTAACTAAATCATGGGAGTTACACTCCGAGAGCATAGCCAGACGCAGGCACTCTCTTCAACATACAGTTATTCGTTTCATAACGATTAACTAAATCATGGGAGTTACACTCCGAGAGCATAGCCAGACGCAGGCACTCTCTTCTACATACAGTTATTCGTTTCATAACGATTAACTAAATCATGGGAGTTACACTCCGAGAGCATAGCCAGACGCAGGCACTCTCTTCTACATACAGTTATTCGTTTCATAACGATTAACTAAATCATGGGAGTTACACTCCGAGAGCATAGCCAGACGCAGGCACTCTCATCTACATACAGTTATTCGTTTCATAACGATTAACTAAATCATGGGAGTTACACTCCGAGAGCATAGCCAGACGCAGGCACTCTCTTCAACATACAGTTATTCGTTTCATAACGATTAACTAAATCATGGGAGTTACACTCCGAGAGCATAGCCAGACGCAGGCACTCTCTTCAACATACAGTTATTCGTTTCATAACGATTAACTAAATCATGGGAGTTACACTCCGAGAGCATAGCCAGACGCAGGCACTCTCTTCTACATACAGTTATTCGTTTCATAACGATTAACTAAATCATGGGAGTTACACTCCGAGAGCATAGCCAGACGCAGGCACTCTCTTCAACATACAGTTATTCGTTTCATAACGATTAACTAAATCATGGGAGTTACACTCCGAGAGCATAGCCAGACGCAGGCACTCTCTTCAACGTACAGTTATTCGTTTCAAAACGATTAACTAAATCATGGAACATACAGTTATTCGTTTCATAACGATTAACTAAATCATGGGAGTTACACTCCGAGAGCATAGCCAGACGCAGGCACTCTCTTCAACATACAGTTATTCGTTTCATAACGATTAACTAAATCATGGGAGTTACACTCCGAGAGCATAGCCAGACGCAGGCACTCTCTTCAACATACAGTTATTCGTTTCATAACGATTAACTAAATCATGGGAGTTACACTCCGAGAGCATAGCCAGACGTAGGCACTCTCTTCTACATACAGTTATTCGTTTCATAACGATTAACTAAATCATGGGAGTTACACTCCGAGAGCATAGCCAGACGCAGGCACTCTCTTCAACATACAGTTATTCGTTTCATAACGATTAACTAAATCATGGGAGTTACACTCCGAGAGCATAGCCAGACGCAGGCACTCTCTTCTACGTACAGTTATTCGTTTCATAACGATTAACTAAATCATGGGAGTTACACTCCGAGAGCATAGCCAGACGCAGGCACTCTCTTCTACGTACAGTTATTCGTTTCATAACGATTAAATAAATCATGGGAGTTACACTCCGAGAGCAAAGCCAGACGCTGTCACTCTCTTCTACGTACAGTTATTCGTTTCATAACGATTAACTAAATCATGGGAGTTACACTCCGAGAGCATAGCCAGACGCAGGCACTCTCTTCTACGTACAGTTATTCGTTTCATAACGATTAACTAAATCATGGGAGTTACACTCCGAGAGCATAGCCAGACGCAGGCACTCTCTTCTACGTACAGTTATTCGTTTCATAACGATTAACTAAATCATGGGAGTTACACTCCGAGAGCATAGCCAGACGCAGGCACTCTCTTCTACGTACAGTTATTCGTTTCATAACGATTAACTAAATCATGGAAGTTACACTCCGAGAGCATAGCCAGACGCAGGCACTCTCTTCTACGTACAGTTATTCGTTTCATAACGATTAACTAAATCATGGGAGTTACACTCCGAGAGCATAGCCAGACGCAGGCACTCTCTTCAACGTACAGTTATTCGTTTCAAAACGATTAACTAAATCATGGAACATACAGTTATTCGTTTCATAACGATTAACTAAATCATGGGAGTTACACTCCGAGAGCATAGCCAGACGCAGGCACTCTCTTCTACGTACAGTTATTCGTTTCATAACGATTAACTAAATCATGGGAGTTACACTCCGAGAGCATAGCCAGACGCAGGCACTCTCTTCAACATACAGTTATTCGTTTCATAACGATTAACTAAATCATGGGAGTTACACTCCGAGAGCATAGCCAGACGCAGGCACTCTCTTCAACGTACAGTTATTCGTTTCAAAACGATTAAATAAATCATGGAACATACAGTTATTCGTTTCATAACGATTAACTAAATCATGGGAGTTACACTCCGAGAGCATAGCCAGACGCAGGCACTCTCTTCAACATACAGTTATTCGTTTCATAACGATTAACTAAATCATGGGAGTTACACTCCGAGAGCATAGCCAGACGCAGGCACTCTCTTCAACATACAGTTATTCGTTTCATAACGATTAACTAAATCATGGGAGTTACACTCCGAGAGCATAGCCAGACGCAGGCACTCTCTTCTACATACAGTTATTCGTTTCATAACGATTAACTAAATCATGGGAGTTACACTCCGAGAGCATAGCCAGACGCAGGCACTCTCTTCAACATACAGTTATTCGTTTCATAACGATTAACTAAATCATGGGAGTTACACTCCGAGAGCATAGCCAGACGCAGGCACTCTCTTCAACATACAGTTATTCGTTTCATAACGATTAACTAAATCATGGGAGTTACACTCCGAGAGCATAGCCAGACGCAGGCACTCTCTTCTACATACAGTTATTCGTTTCATAACGATTAACTAAATCATGGGAGTTACACTCCGAGAGCATAGCCAGACGCAGGCACTCTCTTCAACATACAGTTATTCGTTTCATAACGATGAACTAAATCATGGGAGTTACACTCCGAGAGCATAGCCAGACGCAGGCACTCTCTTCAACATACAGTTATTCGTTTCATAACGATTAACTAAATCATGGGAGTTACACTCCGAGAGCATAGCCAGACGCAGGCACTCTCTTCTACGTACAGTTATTCGTTTCATAACGATTAACTAAATCATGGGAGTTACACTCCGAGAGCATAGCCAGACGCAGGCACTCTCTTCTACATACAGTTATTCGTTTCATAACGATTAACTAAATCATGGGAGTTACACTCCGAGAGCATAGCCAGACGCAGGCACTCTCTTCAACATACAGTTATTCGTTTCATAACGATTAACTAAATCATGGGAGTTACACTCCGAGAGCATAGCCAGACGCAGGCACTCTCTTCAACATACAGTTATTCGTTTCATAACGATTAACTAAATCATGGGAGTTACACTCCGAGAGCATAGCCAGACGCAGGCACTCTCTTCTACATACAGTTATTCGTTTCATAACGATTAACTAAATCATGGGAGTTACACTCCGAGAGCATAGCCAGACGCAGGCACTCTCTTCAACATACAGTTATTCGTTTCATAACGATTAACTAAATCATGGGAGTTACACTCCGAGAGCATAGCCAGACGCAGGCACTCTCTTCAACGTACAGTTATTCGTTTCAAAACGATTAACTAAATCATGCAACATACAGTTATTCGTTTCATAACGATTAACTAAATCATGGGAGTTACACTCCGAGAGCATAGCCAGACGCAGGCACTCTCTTCAACATACAGTTATTCGTTTCATAACGATTAACTAAATCATGGGAGTTACACTCCGAGAGCATAGCCAGACGCAGGCACTCTCTTCAACATACAGTTATTCGTTTCATAACGATTAACTAAATCATGGGAGTTACACTCCGAGAGCATAGCCAGACGTAGGCACTCTCTTCTACATACAGTTATTCGTTTCATAACGATTAACTAAATCATGGGAGTTACACTCCGAGAGCATAGCCAGACGCAGGCACTCTCTTCAACATACAGTTATTCGTTTCATAACGATTAACTAAATCATGGGAGTTACACTCCGAGAGCATAGCCAGACGCAGGCACTCTCTTCTACGTACAGTTATTCGTTTCATAACGATTAACTAAATCATGGGAGTTACACTCCGAGAGCATAGCCAGACGCAGGCACTCTCTTCTACGTACAGTTATTCGTTTCATAACGATTAAATAAATCATGGGAGTTACACTCCGAGAGCAAAGCCAGACGCTGTCACTCTCTTCTACGTACAGTTATTCGTTTCATAACGATTAACTAAATCATGGGAGTTACACTCCGAGAGCATAGCCAGACGCAGGCACTCTCTTCTACGTACAGTTATTCGTTTCATAACGATTAACTAAATCATGGGAGTTACACTCCGAGAGCATAGCCAGACGCAGGCACTCTCTTCTACGTACAGTTATTCGTTTCATAACGATTAACTAAATCATGGGAGTTACACTCCGAGAGCATAGCCAGACGTAGGCACTCTCTTCTACGTACAGTTATTCGTTTCATAACGATTAACTAAATCATGGGAGTTACACTCCGAGAGCATAGCCAGACGCAGGCACTCTCTTCTACGTACAGTTATTCGTTTCATAACGATTAACTAAATCATGGGAGTTACACTCCGAGAGCATAGCCAGACGCAGGCACTCTCTTCTACGTACAGTTATTCGTTTCATAACGATTAACTAAATCATGGGAGTTACACTCCGAGAGCATAGCCAGACGCAGGCACTCTCTTCTACGTACAGTTATTCGTTTCATAACGATTAACTAAATCATGGGAGTTACACTCCGAGAGCATAGCCAGACGCAGGCACTCTCTTCTACATACAGTTATTCGTTTCATAACGATTAACTAAATCATGGGAGTTACACTCCGAGAGCATAGCCAGACGCAGGCACTCTCTTCAACGTACAGTTATTCGTTTCAAAACGATTAAATAAATCATGGAACATACAGTTATTCGTTTCATAACGATTAACTAAATCATGGGAGTTACACTCCGAGAGCATAGCCAGACGCAGGCACTCTCTTCAACATACAGTTATTCGTTTCATAACGATTAACTAAATCATGGGAGTTACACTCCGAGAGCATAGCCAGACGCAGGCACTCTCTTCAACATACAGTTATTCGTTTCATAACGATTAACTAAATCATGGGAGTTACACTCCGAGAGCATAGCCAGACGCAGGCACTCTCTTCTACATACAGTTATTCGTTTCATAACGATTAACTAAATCATGGGAGTTACACTCCGAGAGCATAGCCAGACGCAGGCACTCTCTTCAACATACAGTTATTCGTTTCATAACGATTAACTAAATCATGGGAGTTACACTCCGAGAGCATAGCCAGACGCAGGCACTCTCTTCAACATACAGTTATTCGTTTCATAACGATTAACTAAATCATGGGAGTTACACTCCGAGAGCATAGCCAGACGCAGGCACTCTCTTCTACATACAGTTATTCGTTTCATAACGATTAACTAAATCATGGGAGTTACACTCCGAGAGCATAGCCAGACGCAGGCACTCTCTTCAACATACAGTTATTCGTTTCATAACGATGAACTAAATCATGGGAGTTACACTCCGAGAGCATAGCCAGACGCAGGCACTCTCTTCTACGTACAGTTATTCGTTTCATAACGATTAACTAAATCATGGGAGTTACACTCCGAGAGCATAGCCAGACGTAGGCACTCTCTTCTACATACAGTTATTCGTTTCATAACGATTAACTAAATCATGGGAGTTACACTCCGAGAGCATACATAGCCAGACGTAGGCACTCTCTTCTACATACAGTTATTCGTTTCATAACGATTAACTAAATCATGGGAGTTACACTCCGAGAGCATACATAGCTAGACGTAGGCACTCTCTTCTACATACAGTTATTCGTTTCATAACGATTAACTAAATCATGGGAGTTACACTCCGAGAGCATAGCCAGACGCAGGCACTCTCTTCTACATACAGTTATTCGTTTCATAACGATTAACTAAATCATGGGAGTTACACTCCGAGTGCATACATAGCCAGACGTAGGCACTCTCTTCTACATACAGTTATTCGTTTCATAACGATTAACTAAATCATGGGAGTTACACTCCGAGAGCATAGCCAGACGTAGGCACTCTCTTCTACATACAGTTATTCGTTTCATAACGATTAACTAAATCATGGGAGTTACACTCCGAGAGCATACATAGCCAGACGTAGGCACTCTCTTCTACATACAGTTATTCGTTTCATAACGATTAACTAAATCATGGGAGTTACACTCCGAGAGCATACATAGCTAGACGTAGGCACTCTCTTCTACATACAGTTATTCGTTTCATAACGATTAACTAAATCATGGGAGTTACGATCCGAGAGCATAGCCAGACGCAGGCACTCTCTTCTACATACAGTTATTCGTTTCATAACGATTAACTAAATCATGGGAGTTACACTCCGAGAGCATAGCCAGACGCAGGCACTCTCTTCTACATACAGTTATTCGTTTCATAACGATTAACTAAATCATGGGAGTTACACTCCGAGAGCATAGCCAGACGTAGGCACTCTCTTCTACATACAGTTATTCGTTTCATAACGATTAACTAAATCATGGGAGTTACACTCCGAGAGCATAGCCAGACGCAGGCACTCTCTTCTACATACAGTTATTCGTTTCATAACGATTAACTAAATCATGGGAGTTACACTCCGAGAGCATAGCCAGACGTAGGCACTCTCTTCTACATACAGTTATTCGTTTCATAACGATTAACTAAATCATGGGAGTTACACTCCGAGAGCATAGCCAGACGTAGGCACTCTCTTCTACATACAGTTATTCGTTTCATAACGATTAACTAAATCATGGGAGTTACACTCCGAGAGCATAGCCAGACGTAGGCACTCTCTTCTACATACAGTTATTCGTTTCATAACGATTAACTAAATCATGGGAGTTACACTCCGAGAGCATAGCCAGACGTAGGCACTCTCTTCTACATACAGTTATTCGTTTCATAACGATTAACTAAATCATGGGAGTTACACTCCGAGAGCATACATAGCCAGACGTAGGCACTCTCTTCTACATACAGTTATTCGTTTCATAACGATTAACTAAATCATGGGAGTTACACTCCGAGAGCATACATAGCTAGACGTAGGCACTCTCTTCTACATACAGTTATTCGTTTCATAACGATTAACTAACTCATGGGAGTTACACTCCGAGAGCATAGCCAGACGTAGGCACTCTCTTCTACATACAGTTATTCGTTTCATAACGATTAACTAAATCATGGGAGTTACACTCCGAGAGCATACATAGCTAGACGTAGGCACTCTCTTCTACATACAGTTATTCGTTTCATAACGATTAACTAAATCATGGGAGTTACACTCCGAGAGCATAGCCAGACGTAGGCACTCTCTTCTACATACAGTTATTCGTTTCATAACGATTAACTAAATCATGGGAGTAACACTCCGAGAGCATACATAGCCAGACGTAGGCACTCTCTTCTACATACAGTTATTCGTTTCATAACGATTAACTAAATCATGGGAGTTACACTCAGAGAGCATACATAGCCAGACGTAGGCACTCTCTTCTACATACAGTTATTCGTTTCATAACGATTAACTAAATCATGGGAGTTACACTCCGAGAGCATACATAGCCAGACGTAGGCACTCTCTTCTACATACAGTTATTCGTTTCATAACGATTAACTTAATCATGGGAGTTACATTCCGAGAGCATACATAGCCAGACGTAGGCACTCTCTTCTACATACAGTTATTCGTTTCATAACGATTAACTAAATCATGGGAGTTACACTCCGAGAGCATAGCCAGACGTAGGCACTTTCTTCTACGTACAGTTATTCGTTTCATAACGATTAACTAAATCATGGGAGTTACACTCCGAGAGCATAGCCAGACGTAGGCACTCTCTTCTACATACAGTTATTCGTTTCATAACGATTAACTAAATCATGGGAGTTACACTCCGAGAGCATACATAGCCAGACGTAGGCACTCTCTTCTACATACAGTTATTCGTTTCATAACGATTAACTAAATCATGGGAGTTACACTCCGAGAGCATACATAGCTAGACGTAGGCACTCTCTTCTACATACAGTTATTCGTTTCATAACGATTAACTAAATCATGGGAGTTACACTCCGAGAGCATAGCCAGACGCAGGCACTCTCTTCTACATACAGTTATTCGTTTCATAACGATTAACTAAATCATGGGAGTTACACTCCGAGTGCATACATAGCCAGACGTAGGCACTCTCTTCTACATACAGTTATTCGTTTCATAACGATTAACTAAATCATGGGAGTTACACTCCGAGAGCATAGCCAGACGTAGGCACTCTCTTCTACATACAGTTATTCGTTTCGTAACGATTAACTAAATCATGGGAGTTACACTCCGAGAGCATACATAGCCAGACGTAGGCACTCTCTTCTACATACAGTTATTCGTTTCATAACGATTAACTAAATCATGGGAGTTACACTCCGAGAGCATACATAGCTAGACGTAGGCACTCTCTTCTACATACAGTTATTCGTTTCATAACGATTAACTAAATCATGGGAGTTACGATCCGAGAGCATAGCCAGACGCAGGCACTCTCTTCTACATACAGTTATTCGTTTCATAACGATTAACTAAATCATGGGAGTTACACTCCGAGAGCATAGCCAGACGCAGGCACTCTCTTCTACATACAGTTATTCGTTTCATAACGATTAACTAAATCATGGGAGTTACACTCCGAGAGCATAGCCAGACGTAGGCACTCTCTTCTACATACAGTTATTCGTTTCATAACGATTAACTAAATCATGGGAGTTACACTCCGAGAGCATAGCCAGACGTAGGCACTCTCTTCTACATACAGTTATTCGTTTCATAACGATTAACTAAATCATGGGAGTTACACTCCGAGAGCATAGCCAGACGTAGGCACTCTCTTCTACATACAGTTATTCGTTTCATAACGATTAACTAAATCATGGGAGTTACACTCCGAGAGCATAGCCAGACGTAGGCACTCTCTTCTACATACAGTTATTCGTTTCATAACGATTAACTAAATCATGGGAGTTACACTCCGAGAGCATACATAGCCAGACGTAGGCACTCTCTTCTACATACAGTTATTCGTTTCATAACGATTAACTAAATCATGGGAGTTACACTCCGAGAGCATACATAGCTAGACGTAGGCACTCTCTTCTACATACAGTTATTCGTTTCATAACGATTAACTAAATCATGGGAGTTACACTCCGAGAGCATAGCCAGACGTAGGCACTCTCTTCTACATACAGTTATTCGTTTCATAACGATTAACTAAATCATGGGAGTTACACTCCGAGAGCATACATAGCTAGACGTAGGCACTCTCTTCTACATACAGTTATTCGTTTCATAACGATTAACTAAATCATGGGAGTTACACTCCGAGAGCATAGCCAGACGTAGGCACTCTCTTCTACATACAGTTATTCGTTTCATAACGAATAACTAAATCATGGGAGTAACACTCCGAGAGCATACATAGCCAGACGTAGGCACTCTCTTCTACATACAGTTATTCGTTTCATAACGATTAACTAAATCATGGGAGTTACACTCAGAGAGCATACATAGCCAGACGTAGGCACTCTCTTCTACATACAGTTATTCGTTTCATAACGATTAACTAAATCATGGGAGTTACACTCCGAGAGCATAGCCAGACGTAGGCACTCTCTTCTACATACAGTTATTCGTTTCATAACGATTAACTAAATCATGGGAGTAACACTCCGAGAGCATACATAGCCAGACGTAGGCACTCTCTTCTACATACAGTTATTCGTTTCATAACGATTAACTAAATCATGGGAGTTACACTCCGAGAGCATACATAGCCAGACGTAGGCACTCTCTTCTACATACAGTTATTCGTTTCATAACGATTAACTTAATCATGGGAGTTACATTCCGAGAGCATACATAGCCAGACGTAGGCACTCTCTTCTACATACAGTTATTCGTTTCATAACGATTAACTAAATCATGGGAGTTACACTCCGAGAGCATAGCCAGACGTAGGCACTTTCTTCTACATACAGTTATTCGTTTCATAACGATTAACTAAATCATGGGAGTTACACTCCGAGAGCATAGCCAGACGTAGGCACTCTCTTCTACATACAGTTATTCGTTTCATAACGATTAACTAAATCATGGGAGTTACACTCCGAGAGCATACATAGCCAGACGTAGGCACTCTCTTCTACATACAGTTATTCGTTTCATAACGATTAACTAAATCATGGGAGTTACACTCCGAGAGCATACATAGCTAGACGTAGGCACTCTCTTCTACATACAGTTATTCGTTTCATAACGATTAACTAAATCATGGGAGTTACGATCCGAGAGCATAGCCAGACGCAGGCACTCTCTTCTACATACAGTTATTCGTTTCATAACGATTAACTAAATCATGGGAGTTACACTCCGAGAGCATAGCCAGACGCAGGCACTCTCTTCTACATACAGTTATTCGTTTCATAACGATTAACTAAATCATGGGAGTTACACTCCGAGAGCATAGCCAGACGTAGGCACTCTCTTCTACATACAGTTATTCGTTTCATAACGATTAACTAAATCATGGGAGTTACACTCCGAGAGCATAGCCAGACGTAGGCACTCTCTTCTACATACAGTTATTCGTTTCATAACGATTAACTAAATCATGGGAGTTACACTCCGAGAGCATAGCCAGACGTAGGCACTCTCTTCTACATACAGTTATTCGTTTCATAACGATTAACTAAATCATGGGAGTTACACTCCGAGAGCATAGCCAGACGTAGGCACTCTCTTCTACATACAGTTATTCGTTTCATAACGATTAACTAAATCATGGGAGTTACACTCCGAGAGCATACATAGCCAGACGTAGGCACTCTCTTCTACATACAGTTATTCGTTTCATAACGATTAACTAAATCATGGGAGTTACACTCCGAGAGCATACATAGCTAGACGTAGGCACTCTCTTCTACATACAGTTATTCGTTTCATAACGATTAACTAAATCATGGGAGTTACACTCCGAGAGCATAGCCAGACGTAGGCACTCTCTTCTACATACAGTTATTCGTTTCATAACGATTAACTAAATCATGGGAGTTACACTCCGAGAGCATACATAGCTAGACGTAGGCACTCTCTTCTACATACAGTTATTCGTTTCATAACGATTAACTAAATCATGGGAGTTACACTCCGAGAGCATAGCCAGACGTAGGCACTCTCTTCTACATACAGTTATTCGTTTCATAACGATTAACTAAATCATGGGAGTAACACTCCGAGAGCATACATAGCCAGACGTAGGCACTCTCTTCTACATACAGTTATTCGTTTCATAACGATTAACTAAATCATGGGAGTTACACTCAGAGAGCATACATAGCCAGACGTAGGCACTCTCTTCTACATACAGTTATTCGTTTCATAACGATTAACTAAATCATGGGAGTTACACTCCGAGAGCATACATAGCCAGACGTAGGCACTCTCTTCTACATACAGTTATTCGTTTCATAACGATTAACTTAATCATGGGAGTTACATTCCGAGAGCATACATAGCCAGACGTAGGCACTCTCTTCTACATACAGTTATTCGTTTCATAACGATTAACTAAATCATGGGAGTTACACTCCGAGAGCATAGCCAGACGTAGGCACTTTCTTCTACATACAGTTATTCGTTTCATAACGATTAACTAAATCATGGGAGTTACACTCCGAGAGCATAGCCAGACGTAGGCACTCTCTTCTACATACAGTTATTCGTTTCATAACGATTAACTAAATCATGGGAGTTACACTCCGAGAGCATACATAGCCAGACGTAGGCACTCTCTTCTACATACAGTTATTCGTTTCATAACGATTAACTAAATCATGGGAGTTACACTCCGAGAGCATACATAGCTAGACGTAGGCACTCTCTTCTACATACAGTTATTCGTTTCATAACGATTAACTAAATCATGGGAGTTACACTCCGAGAGCATAGCCAGACGCAGGCACTCTCTTCTACATACAGTTATTCGTTTCATAACGATTAACTAAATCATGGGAGTTACACTCCGAGTGCATACATAGCCAGACGTAGGCACTCTCTTCTACATACAGTTATTCGTTTCATAACGATTAACTAAATCATGGGAGTTACACTCCGAGAGCATAGCCAGACGTAGGCACTCTCTTCTACATACAGTTATTCGTTTCATAACGATTAACTAAATCATGGGAGTTACACTCCGAGAGCATACATAGCCAGACGTAGGCACTCTCTTCTACATACAGTTATTCGTTTCATAACGATTAACTAAATCATGGGAGTTACACTCCGAGAGCATACATAGCTAGACGTAGGCACTCTCTTCTACATACAGTTATTCGTTTCATAACGATTAACTAAATCATGGGAGTTACGATCCGAGAGCATAGCCAGACGCAGGCACTCTCTTCTACATACAGTTATTCGTTTCATAACGATTAACTAAATCATGGGAGTTACACTCCGAGAGCATAGCCAGACGCAGGCACTCTCTTCTACATACAGTTATTCGTTTCATAACGATTAACTAAATCATGGGAGTTACACTCCGAGAGCATAGCCAGACGTAGGCACTCTCTTCTACATACAGTTATTCGTTTCATAACGATTAACTAAATCATGGGAGTTACACTCCGAGAGCATAGCCAGACGTAGGCACTCTCTTCTACATACAGTTATTCGTTTCATAACGATTAACTAAATCATGGGAGTTACACTCCGAGAGCATAGCCAGACGTAGGCACTCTCTTCTACATACAGTTATTCGTTTCATAACGATTAACTAAATCATGGGAGTTACACTCCGAGAGCATACATAGCCAGACGTAGGCACTCTCTTCTACATACAGTTATTCGTTTCATAACGATTAACTAAATCATGGGAGTTACACTCCGAGAGCATACATAGCTAGACGTAGGCACTCTCTTCTACATACAGTTATTCGTTTCATAACGATTAACTAAATCATGGGAGTTACACTCCGAGAGCATAGCCAGACGCAGGCACTCTCTTCTACATACAGTTATTCGTTTCATAACGATTAACTAAATCATGGGAGTTACACTCCGAGTGCATACATAGCCAGACGTAGGCACTCTCTTCTACATACAGTTATTCGTTTCATAACGATTAACTAAATCATGGGAGTTACACTCCGAGAGCATACATAGCCAGACGCAGGCACTCTCTTCTACATACAGTTATTCGTTTCATAACGATTAACTAAATCATGGGAGTTACACTCCGAGAGCATACATAGCTAGACGTAGGCACTCTCTTCTACATACAGTTATTCGTTTCATAACGATTAACTAAATCATGGGAGTTACACTCCGAGAGCATAGCCAGACGTAGGCACTCTCTTCTACATACAGTTATTCGTTTCATAACGATTAACTAAATCATGGGAGTAACACTCCGAGAGCATACATAGCCAGACGTAGGCACTCTCTTCTACATACAGTTATTCGTTTCATAACGATTAACTAAATCATGGGAGTTACACTCCGAGAGCATACATAGCTAGACGTAGGCACTCTCTTCTACATACAGTTATTCGTTTCATAACGATTAACTAAATCATGGGAGTTACACTCCGAGAGCATAGCCAGACGCAGGCACTCTCTTCTACATACAGTTATTCGTTTCATAACGATTAACTAAATCATGGGAGTTACACTCCGAGTGCATACATAGCCAGACGTAGGCACTCTCTTCTACATACAGTTATTCGTTTCATAACGATTAACTAAATCATGGGAGTTACACTCCGAGAGCATACATAGCCAGACGTAGGCACTCTCTTCTACATACAGTTATTCGTTTCATAACGATTAACTAAATCATGGGAGTTACACTCCGAGAGCATAGCCAGACGCAGGCACTCTCTTCTACATACAGTTATTCGTTTCATAACGATTAACTAAATCATGGGAGTTACACTCCGAGAGCATAGCCAGACGCAGGCACTCTCTTCTACATACAGTTATTCGTTTCATAACGATTAACTAAATCATGGGAGTTACACTCCGAGAGCATAGCCAGACGCAGGCACTCTCTTCTACATACAGTTATTCGTTTCATAACGATTAACTAAATCATGGGAGTTACACTCCGAGAGCATAGCCAGACGCAGGCACTCTCTTCTACATACAGTTATTCGTTTCATAACGATTAACTAAATCATGGGAGTTACACTCCGAGAGCATAGCCAGACGCAGGCACTCTCTTCTACATACAGTTATTCGTTTCATAACGATTAACTAAATCATGGGAGTTACACTCCGAGAGCATAGCCAGACGCAGGCACTCTCTTCTACATACAGTTATTCGTTTCATAACGATTAACTAAATCATGGGAGTTACACTCCGAGAGCATACATAGCTAGACGTAGGCACTCTCTTCTACATACAGTTATTCGTTTCATAACGATTAACTAAATCATGGGAGTTACACTCCGAGAGCATAGCCAGACGCAGGCACTCTCTTCTACATACAGTTATTCGTTTCATAACGATTAACTAAATCATGGGAGTTACACTCCGAGAGCATAGCCAGACGCAGGCACTCTCTTCTACATACAGTTATTCGTTTCATAACGATTAACTAAATCATGGGAGTTACACTCCGAGAGCATAGCCAGACGCAGGCACTCTCTTCTACATACAGTTATTCGTTTCATAACGATTAACTAAATCATGGGAGTTACACTCCGAGAGCATACATAGCCAGACGTAGGCACTCTCTTCTACATACAGTTATTCGTTTCATAACGATTAACTAAATCATGGGAGTTACACTCCGAGAGCATACATAGCTAGACGTAGGCACTCTCTTCTACATACAGTTATTCGTTTCATAACGATTAACTAAATCATGGGAGTTACACTCCGAGAGCATAGCCAGACGCAGGCACTCTCTTCTACATACAGTTATTCGTTTCATAACGATTAACTAAATCATGGGAGTTACACTCCGAGAGCATACATAGCCAGACGTAGGCACTCTCTTCTACATACAGTTATTCGTTTCATAACGATTAACTAAATCATGGGAGTTACACTCCGAGAGCATACATAGCTAGACGTAGGCACTCTCTTCTACATACAGTTATTCGTTTCATAACGATTAACTAAATCATGGGAGTTACACTCCGAGAGCATAGCCAGACGCAGGCACTCTCTTCTACATACAGTTATTCGTTTCATAACGATTAACTAAATCATGGGAGTTACACTCCGAGAGCATAGCCAGACGCAGGCACTCTCTTCTACATACAGTTATTCGTTTCATAACGATTAACTAAATCATGGGAGTTACACTCCGAGAGCATACATAGCCAGACGTAGGCACTCTCTTCTACATACAGTTATTCGTTTCATAACGATTAACTAAATCATGGGAGTTACACTCCGAGAGCATACATAGCTAGACGTAGGCACTCTCTTCTACATACAGTTATTCGTTTCATAACGATTAACTAAATCATGGGAGTTACACTCCGAGAGCATAGCCAGACGCAGGCACTCTCTTCTACATACAGTTATTCGTTTCATAACGATTAACTAAATCATGGGAGTTACACTCCGAGAGCATACATAGCCAGACGTAGGCACTCTCTTCTACATACAGTTATTCGTTTCATAACGATTAACTAAATCATGGGAGTTACACTCCGAGAGCATACATAGCTAGACGTAGGCACTCTCTTCTACATACAGTTATTCGTTTCATAACGATTAACTAAATCATGGGAGTTACACTCCGAGAGCATAGCCAGACGCAGGCACTCTCTTCTACATACAGTTATTCGTTTCATAACGATTAACTAAATCATGGGAGTTACACTCCGAGAGCATAGCCAGACGCAGGCACTCTCTTCTACATACAGTTATTCGTTTCATAACGATTAACTAAATCATGGGAGTTACACTCCGAGAGCATAGCCAGACGCAGGCACTCTCTTAAACATACAGTTATTCGTTTCATAACGATTAACTAAATCATGGGAGTTACACTCCGAGAGCATACATAGCTAGACGTAGGCACTCTCTTCTACATACAGTTATTCGTTTCATAACGATTAACTAAATCATGGGAGTTACACTCCGAGAGCATAGCCAGACGCAGGCACTCTCTTCTACATACAGTTATTCGTTTCATAACGATTAACTAAATCATGGGAGTTACACTCCGAGTGCATACATAGCCAGACGTAGGCACTCTCTTCTACATACAGTTATTCGTTTCATAACGATTAACTAAATCATGGGAGTTACACTCCGAGAGCATAGCCAGACGTAGGCACTCTCTTCTACATACAGTTATTCGTTTCATAACGATTAACTAAATCATGGGAGTTACACTCCGAGAGCATACATAGCCAGACGTAGGCACTCTCTTCTACATACAGTTATTCGTTTCATAACGATTAACTAAATCATGGGAGTTACACTCCGAGAGCATACATAGCTAGACGTAGGCACTCTCTTCTACATACAGTTATTCGTTTCATAACGATTAACTAAATCATGGGAGTTACGATCCGAGAGCATAGCCAGACGCAGGCACTCTCTTCTACATACAGTTATTCGTTTCATAACGATTAACTAAATCATGGGAGTTACACTCCGAGAGCATAGCCAGACGCAGGCACTCTCTTCTACATACAGTTATTCGTTTCATAACGATTAACTAAATCATGGGAATTACACTCCGAGAGCATACATAGCCAGACGTAGGCACTCTCTTCTACATACAGTTATTCGTTTCATAACGATTAACTAAATCATGGGAGTTACACTCCGAGAGCATAGCCAGACGCAGGCACTCTCTTCAACATACAGTTATTCGTTTCATAACGATTAACTAAATCATGGGAGTTACACTCCGAGAGCATACATAGCCAGACGTAGGCACTCTCTTCTACATACACTTATTCGTTTCATAACGATTAACTAAATCATGGGAGTTACACTCCGAGAGCATAGCCAGACGCAGGCACTCTCTTCAACATACAGTTATTCGTTTCATAACGATTAACTAAATCATGGGAGTTACACTCCGAGAGCATAGCCAGACGCAGGCACTCTCTTCAACATACAGTTATTCGTTTCATAACGATTAACTAAATCATGGGAGTTACACTCCGAGAGCATAGCCAGACGCAGGCACTCTCTTCAACATACAGTTATTCGTTTCATAACGATTAACTAAATCATGGGAGTTACACTCCGAGAGCATAGCCAGACGCAGGCACTCTCTTCAACATACAGTTATTCGTTTCATAACGATTAACTAAATCATGGGAGTTACACTCCGAGAGCATACATAGCCAGACGTAGGCACTCTCTTCTACATACAGTTATTCGTTTCATAACGATTAACTAAATCATGGGAGTTACACTCCGAGAGCATAGCCAGACGCAGGCACTCTCTTTTCTACATACAGTTATTCGTTTCATAACGATTAACTAAATCATGGGAGTTACACTCCGAGAGCATAGCCAGACGCAGGCACTCTTTTCAACATACAGTTATTCGTTTCATAACGATTAACTAAATCATGGGAGTTACACTCCGAGAGCATAGCCAGACGCAGGCACTCTCTTCTACATACAGTTATTCGTTTCATAACGATTAACTAAATCATGGGAGTTACACTCCGAGAGCATAGCCAGACGCAGGCACTCTCTTCAACATACAGTTATTCGTTTCATAACGATTAACTAAATCATGGGAGTTACACTCCGAGAGCATAGCCAGACGCAGGCACTCTCTTCAACATACAGTTATTCGTTTCATAACGATTAACTAAATCATGGGAGTTACACTCCGAGAGCATAGCCAGACGCAGGCACTCTCTTCTACATACAGTTATTCGTTTCATAACGATTAACTAAATCATGGGAGTTACACTCCGAGAGCATAGCCAGACGCAGGCACTCTCTTCTACATACATTTATTCGTTTCATAACGATTAACTAAATCATGGGAGTTACACTCCGAGAGCATAGCCAGACGCAGGCACTCTCTTCTACATACAGTTATTCGTTTCATAACGATTAACTAAATCATGGGAGTTACACTCCGAGAGCATAGCCAGACGCAGGCACTCTCTTCAACATACAGTTATTCGTTTCAAAACGATTAACTAAATCATGGGAGTTACACTCCGAGAGCATAGCCAGACGCAGGCACTCTCTTCAACATACAGTTATTCGTTTCATAACGATTAACTAAATCATGGGAGTTACACTCCGAGAGCATAGCCAGACGCAGGCACTCTCTTCTACATACAGTTATTCGTTTCATAACGATTAACTAAATCATGGGAGTTACACTCCGAGAGCATAGCCAGACGCAGGCACTCTCTTCAACATACAGTTATTCGTTTCATAACGATTAACTAAATCATGGGAGTTACACTCCGAGAGCATAGCCAGACGCAGGCACTCTCTTCAACATACAGTTATTCGTTTCATAACGATTAACTAAATCATGGGAATTACACTCCGAGAGCATACATAGCCAGACGTAGGCACTCTCTTCTACATACAGTTATTCGTTTCATAACGATTAACTAAATCATGGGAGTTACACTCCGAGAGCATAGCCAGACGCAGGCACTCTCTTCAACATACAGTTATTCGTTTCATAACGATTAACTAAATCATGGGAGTTACACTCCGAGAGCATACATAGCCAGACGTAGGCACTCTCTTCTACATACACTTATTCGTTTCATAACGATTAACTAAATCATGGGAGTTACACTCCGAGAGCATAGCCAGACGCAGGCACTCTCTTCCACATACAGTTATTCGTTTCATAACGATTAACTAAATCATGGGAGTTACACTCCGAGAGCATAGCCAGACGCAGGCACTCTCTTCTACATACAGTTATTCGTTTCATAACGATTAACTAAATCATGGGAGTTACACTCCGAGAGCATAGCCAGACGCAGGCACTCTCTTCAACATACAGTTATTCGTTTCATAACGATTAACTAAATCATGGGAGTTACACTCCGAGAGCATAGCCAGACGCAGGCACTCTCTTCAACATACAGTTATTCGTTTCATAACGATTAACTAAATCATGGGAGTTACACTCCGAGAGCATACATAGCCAGACGTAGGCACTCTCTTCTACATACAGTTATTCGTTTCATAACGATTAACTAAATCATGGGAGTTACACTCCGAGAGCATAGCCAGACGCAGGCACTCTCTTTTCTACATACAGTTATTCGTTTCATAACGATTAACTAAATCATGGGAGTTACACTCCGAGAGCATAGCCAGACGCAGGCACTCTTTTCAACATACAGTTATTCGTTTCATAACGATTAACTAAATCATGGGAGTTACACTCCGAGAGCATAGCCAGACGCAGGCACTCTCTTCTACATACAGTTATTCGTTTCATAACGATTAACTAAATCATGGGAGTTACACTCCGAGAGCATAGCCAGACGCAGGCACTCTCTTCAACATACAGTTATTCGTTTCATAACGATTAACTAAATCATGGGAGTTACACTCCGAGAGCATAGCCAGACGCAGGCACTCTCTTCAACATACAGTTATTCGTTTCATAACGATTAACTAAATCATGGGAGTTACACTCCGAGAGCATAGCCAGACGCAGGCACTCTCTTCTACATACAGTTATTCGTTTCATAACGATTAACTAAATCATGGGAGTTACACTCCGAGAGCATAGCCAGACGCAGGCACTCTCTTCTACATACATTTATTCGTTTCATAACGATTAACTAAATCATGGGAGTTACACTCCGAGAGCATAGCCAGACGCAGGCACTCTCTTCTACATACAGTTATTCGTTTCATAACGATTAACTAAATCATGGGAGTTACACTCCGAGAGCATAGCCAGACGCAGGCACTCTCTTCAACATACAGTTATTCGTTTCAAAACGATTAACTAAATCATGGGAGTTACACTCCGAGAGCATAGCCAGACGCAGGCACTCTCTTCAACATACAGTTATTCGTTTCATAACGATTAACTAAATCATGGGAGTTACACTCCGAGAGCATAGCCAGACGCAGGCACTCTCTTCTACATACAGTTATTCGTTTCATAACGATTAACTAAATCATGGGAGTTACACTCCGAGAGCATAGCCAGACGCAGGCACTCTCTTCAACATACAGTTATTCGTTTCATAACGATTAACTAAATCATGGGAGTTACACTCCGAGAGCATAGCCAGACGCAGGCACTCTCTTCAACATACAGTTATTCGTTTCATAACGATTAACTAAATCATGGGAGTTACACTCCGAGAGCATACATAGCCAGACGTAGGCACTCTCTTCTACATACAGTTATTCGTTTCATAACGATTAACTAAATCATGGGAGTTACACTCCGAGAGCATAGCCAGACGCAGGCACTCTCTTCAACATACAGTTATTCGTTTCATAACGATTAACTAAATCATGGGAGTTACACTCCGAGAGCATACATAGCCAGACGTAGGCACTCTCTTCTACATACACTTATTCGTTTCATAACGATTAACTAAATCATGGGAGTTACACTCCGAGAGCATAGCCAGACGCAGGCACTCTCTTCAACATACAGTTATTCGTTTCATAACGATTAACTAAATCATGGGAGTTACACTCCGAGAGCATAGCCAGACGCAGGCACTCTCTTCAACATACAGTTATTCGTTTCATAACGATTAACTAAATCATGGGAGTTACACTCCGAGAGCATAGCCAGACGCAGGCACTCTCTTCAACATACAGTTATTCGTTTCATAACGATTAACTAAATCATGGGAGTTACACTCCGAGAGCATAGCCAGACGCAGGCACTCTCTTCAACATACAGTTATTCGTTTCATAACGATTAACTAAATCATGGGAGTTACACTCCGAGAGCATAGCCAGACGCAGGCACTCTCTTCTACATACAGTTATTCGTTTCATAACGATTAACTAAATCATGGGAGTTACACTCCGAGAGCATAGCCAGACGCAGGCACTTTCTTCAACATACAGTTATTCGTTTCATAACGATTAACTAAATCATGGGAGTTACACTTCGAGAGCATAGCCAGACGCAGGCACTCTCTTCAACATACAGTTATTCGTTTCATAACGATTAACTAAATCATGGGAGTTACACTCCGAGAGCATAGCCAGACGCAGGCACTCTCTTCAACATACAGTTATTCGTTTCATAACGATTAACTAAATCATGGGAGTTACACTCCGAGAGCATAGCCAGACGCAGGCACTCTCTTCAACATACAGTTATTCGTTTCATAACGATTAACTAAATCATGGGAGTTACACTCCGAGAGCATAGCCAGACGCAGGCACTCTCTTCTACATACAGTTATTCGTTTCATAACGATTAACTAAATTATGGGAGTTACACTCCGAGAGCATAGCCAGACGCAGGCACTCTCTTCAACATACAGTAATTCGTTTCATAACGATTAACTAAATCATGGGAGTTACACTCCGAGAGCATAGCCAGACGCAGGCACTCTCTTCAACATACAGTTATTCGTTTCATAACGATTAACTAAATCATGGGAGTTACACTCCGAGAGCATAGCCAGACGCAGGCACTCTCTTCAACATACAGTTATTCGTTTCATAACGATTAACTAAATCATGGGAGTTACACTCCGAGAGCATAGCCAGACGCAGGCACTCTCTTCTACATACAGTTATTCGTTTCATAACGATTAACTAAATCATGGGAGTTACACTCCGAGAGCATAGCCAGACGCAGGCACTCTCTTCTACATACATTTATTCGTTTCATAACGATTAACTAAATCATGGGAGTTACACTCCGAGAGCATAGCCAGACGCAGGCACTCTCTTCTACATACAGTTATTCGTTTCATAACGATTAACTAAATCATGGGAGTTACACTCCGAGAGCATAGCCAGACGCAGGCACTCTCTTCAACATACAGTTATTCGTTTCAAAACGATTAACTAAATCATGGGAGTTACACTCCGAGAGCATAGCCAGACGCAGGCACTCTCTTCAACATACAGTTATTCGTTTCATAACGATTAACTAAATCATGGGAGTTACACTCCGAGAGCATAGCCAGACGCAGGCACTCTCTTCTACATACAGTTATTCGTTTCATAACGATTAACTAAATCATGGGAGTTACACTCCGAGAGCATAGCCAGACGCAGGCACTCTCTTCAACATACAGTTATTCGTTTCATAACGATTAACTAAATCATGGGAGTTACACTCCGAGAGCATAGCCAGACGCAGGCACTCTCTTCAACATACAGTTATTCGTTTCATAACGATTAACTAAATCATGGGAATTACACTCCGAGAGCATACATAGCCAGACGTAGGCACTCTCTTCTACATACAGTTATTCGTTTCATAACGATTAACTAAATCATGGGAGTTACACTCCGAGAGCATAGCCAGACGCAGGCACTCTCTTCAACATACAGTTATTCGTTTCATAACGATTAACTAAATCATGGGAGTTACACTCCGAGAGCATACATAGCCAGACGTAGGCACTCTCTTCTACATACACTTATTCGTTTCATAACGATTAACTAAATCATGGGAGTTACACTCCGAGAGCATAGCCAGACGCAGGCACTCTCTTCAACATACAGTTATTCGTTTCATAACGATTAACTAAATCATGGGAGTTACACTCCGAGAGCATAGCCAGACGCAGGCACTCTCTTCAACATACAGTTATTCGTTTCATAACGATTAACTAAATCATGGGAGTTACACTCCGAGAGCATAGCCAGACGCAGGCACTCTCTTCAACATACAGTTATTCGTTTCATAACGATTAACTAAATCATGGGAGTTACACTCCGAGAGCATAGCCAGACGCAGGCACTCTCTTCAACATACAGTTATTCGTTTCATAACGATTAACTAAATCATGGGAGTTACACTCCGAGAGCATACATAGCCAGACGTAGGCACTCTCTTCTACATACAGTTATTCGTTTCATAACGATTAACTAAATCATGGGAGTTACACTCCGAGAGCATAGCCAGACGCAGGCACTCTCTTCTACATACAGTTATTCGTTTCATAACGATTAACTAAATCATGGGAGTTACACTCCGAGAGCATAGCCAGACGCAGGCACTCTCTTCAACATACAGTTATTCGTTTCATAACGATTAACTAAATCATGGGAGTTACACTCCGAGAGCATAGCCAGACGCAGGCACTCTCTTCTACATACAGTTATTCGTTTCATAACGATTAACTAAATCATGGGAGTTACACTCCGAGAGCATAGCCAGACGCAGGCACTCTCTTCTACATACAGTTATTCGTTTCATAACGATTAACTAAATCATGGGAGTTACACTCCGAGAGCATAGCCAGACGCAGGCACTCTCTTCAACATACAGTTATTCGTTTCATAACGATTAACTAAATCATGGGAGTTACACTCCGAGAGCATAGCCAGACGCAGGCACTCTCTTCAACATACAGTTATTCGTTTCATAACGATTAACTAAATCATGGGAGTTACACTCCGAGAGCATAGCCAGACGCAGGCACTCTTTTCAACATACAGTTATTCGTTTCATAACGATTAACTAAATCATGGGAGTTACACTCCGAGAGCATAGCCAGACGCAGGCACTCTCTTCTACATACAGTTATTCGTTTCATAACGATTAACTAAATCATGGGAGTTACACTCCGAGAGCATAGCCAGACGCAGGCACTTTCTTCAACATACAGTTATTCGTTTCATAACGATTAACTAAATCATGGGAGTTACACTCCGAGAGCATAGCCAGACGCAGGCACTCTCTTCAACATACAGTTATTCGTTTCATAACGATTAACTAAATCATGGGAGTTACACTCCGAGAGCATAGCCAGACGCAGGCACTCTCTTCAACATACAGTTATTCGTTTCATAACGATTAACTAAATCATGGGAGTTACACTCCGAGAGCATAGCCAGACGCAGGCACTCTCTTCAACATACAGTTATTCGTTTCATAACGATTAACTAAATCATGGGAGTTACACTCCGAGAGCATAGCCAGACGCAGGCACTCTCTTCAACATACAGTTATTCGTTTCATAACGATTAACTAAATCATGGGAGTTACACTCCGAGAGCATAGCCAGACGCAGGCACTCTCTTCAACATACAGTTATTCGTTTCATAACGATTAACTAAATCATGGGAGTTACACTCCGAGAGCATAGCCAGACGCAGGCACTCTCTTCAACATACAGTTATTCGTTTCATAACGATTAACTAAATCATGGGAGTTACACTCCGAGAGCATACATAGCCAGACGTAGGCACTCTCTTCTACATACAGTTATTCGTTTCATAACGATTAACTAAATCATGGGAGTTACACTCCGAGAGCATAGCCAGACGCAGGCACTCTCTTCAACATACAGTTATTCGTTTCATAACGATTAACTAAATCATGGGAGTTACACTCCGAGAGCATAGCCAGACGCAGGCACTCTCTTCAACATACAGTTATTCGTTTCATAACGATAAACTAAATCATGGGAGTTACACTCCGAGAGCATAGCCAGACGCAGGCACTCTCTTCAACATACAGTTATTCGTTTCATAACGATTAACTAAATCATGGGAGTTACACTCCGAGAGCATAGCCAGACGCAGGCACTCTCTTCTACATACAGTTATTCGTTTCATAACGATTAACTAAATCATGGGAGTTACACTCCGAGAGCATAGCCAGACGCAGGCACTCTCTTCAACATACAGTTATTCGTTTCAAAACGATTAACTAAATCATGGGAGTTACACTCCGAGAGCATAGCCAGACGCAGGCACTCTCTTCAACATACAGTTATTCGTTTCATAACGATTAACTAAATCATGGGAATTACACTCCGAGAGCATACATAGCCAGACGTAGGCACTCTCTTCTACATACAGTTATTCGTTTCATAACGATTAACTAAATCATGGGAGTTACACTCCGAGAGCATAGCCAGACGCAGGCACTCTCTTCAACATACAGTTATTCGTTTCATAACGATTAACTGAATCATGGGAGTTACACTCCGAGAGCATAGCCAGACGCAGGCACTCTCTTCAACATACAGTTATTCGTTTCATAACGATTAACTAAATCATGGGAGTTACACTCCGAGAGCATAGCCAGACGCAGGCACTCTCTTCAACATACAGTTATTCGTTTCATAACGATTAACTAAATCATGGGAGTTACACTCCGAGAGCATAGCCAGACGCAGGCACTCTCTTCAACATACAGTTATTCGTTTCATAACGATTAACTAAATCATGGGAGTTACACTCCGAGAGCATAGCCAGACGCAGGCACTCTCTTCTACATACAGTTATTCGTTTCATAACGATTAACTAAATCATGGGAGTTACACTCCGAGAGCATAGCCAGACGCAGGCACTCTCTTCAACATACAGTTATTCGTTTCATAACGATTAACTAAATCATGGGAGTTACACTCCGAGAGCATAGCCAGACGCAGGCACTCTCTTCAACATACAGTTATTCGTTTCATAACGATTAACTAAATCATGGGAGTTACACTCCGAGAGCATAGCCAGACGCAGGCACTCTCTTCTACATACAGTTATTCGTTTCATAACGATTAACTAAATCATGGGAGTTACACTCCGAGAGCATAGCCAGACGCAGGCACTTTCTTCAACATACAGTTATTCGTTTCATAACGATTAACTAAATCATGGGAGTTACACTCCGAGAGCATAGCCAGACGCAGGCACTCTCTTCAACATACAGTTATTCGTTTCATAACGATTAACTAAATCATGGGAGTTACACTCCGAGAGCATAGCCAGACGCAGGCACTCTCTTCAACATACAGTTATTCGTTTCATAACGATTAACTAAATCATGGGAGTTACACTCCGAGAGCATAGCCAGACGCAGGCACTCTCTTCAACATACAGTTATTCGTTTCATAACGATTAACTAAATCATGGGAGTTACACTCCGAGAGCATAGCCAGACGCAGGCACTCTCTTCAACATACAGTTATTCGTTTCATAACGATTAACTAAATCATGGGAGTTACACTCCGAGAGCATAGCCAGACGCAGGCACTCTCTTCAACATACAGTTATTCGTTTCATAACGATTAACTAAATCATGGGAGTTACACTCCGAGAGCATAGCCAGACGCAGGCACTCTCTTCAACATACAGTTATTCGTTTCATAACGATTAACTAAATCATGGGAGTTACACTCCGAGAGCATAGCCAGACGCAGGCACTCTCTTCAACATACAGTTATTCGTTTCATAACGATTAACTAAATCATGGGAGTTACACTCCGAGAGCATAGCCAGACGCAGGCACTCTCTTCAACATACAGTTATTCGTTTCATAACGATTAACTAAATCATGGGAGTTACACTCCGAGAGCATAGCCAGACGCAGGCACTCTCTTCAACATACAGTTATTCGTTTCATAACGATTAACTAAATCATGGGAGTTACACTCCGAGAGCATAGCCAGACGCAGGCACTCTCTTCAACATACAGTTATTCGTTTCATAACGATTAACTAAATCATGGGAGTTACACTCCGAGAGCATAGCCAGACGCAGGCACTCTCTTCAACATACAGTTATTCGTTTCATAACGATTAACTAAATCATGGGAGTTACACTCCGAGAGCATAGCCAGACGCAGGCACTCTCTTCAACATACAGTTATTCGTTTCATAACGATTAACTAAATCATGGGAGTTACACTCCGAGAGCATACATAGCCAGACGTAGGCACTCTCTTCTACATACAGTTATTCGTTTCATAACGATTAACTAAATCATGGGAGTTACACTCCGAGAGCATAGCCAGACGCAGGCACTCTCTTCAACATACAGTTATTCGTTTCATAACGATTAACTAAATCATGGGAGTTACACTCCGAGAGCATAGCCAGACGCAGGCACTCTCTTCAACATACAGTTATTCGTTTCATAACGATTAACTAAATCATGGGAGTTACACTCCGAGAGCATAGCCAGACGCAGGCACTCTCTTCAACATACAGTTATTCGTTTCATAACGATTAACTAAATCATGGGAGTTACACTCCGAGAGCATAGCCAGACGCAGGCACTCTCTTCTACATACAGTTATTCGTTTCATAACGATTAACTAAATCATGGGAGTTACACTCCGAGAGCATAGCCAGACGCAGGCACTCTCTTCAACATACAGTTATTCGTTTCAAAACGATTAACTAAATCATGGGAGTTACACTCCGAGAGCATAGCCAGACGCAGGCACTCTCTTCAACATACAGTTATTCGTTTCATAACGATTAACTAAATCATGGGAATTACACTCCGAGAGCATACATAGCCAGACGTAGGCACTCTCTTCTACATACAGTTATTCGTTTCATAACGATTAACTAAATCATGGGAGTTACACTCCGAGAGCATAGCCAGACGCAGGCACTCTCTTCAACATACAGTTATTCGTTTCATAACGATTAACTACATCATGGGAGTTACACTCCGAGAGCATAGCCAGACGCAGGCACTCTCTTCAACATACAGTTATTCGTTTCATAACGATTAACTAAATCATGGGAGTTACACTCCGAGAGCATAGCCAGACGCAGGCACTCTCTTCAACATACAGTTATTCGTTTCATAACGATTAACTAAATCATGGGAGTTACACTCCGAGAGCATAGCCAGACGCAGGCACTCTCTTCAACATACAGTTATTCGTTTCATAACGATTAACTAAATCATGGGAGTTACACTCCGAGAGCATAGCCAGACGCAGGCACTCTCTTCTACATACAGTTATTCGTTTCATAACGATTAACTAAATCATGGGAGTTACACTCCGAGAGCATAGCCAGACGCAGGCACTCTCTTCAACATACAGTTATTCGTTTCATAACGATTAACTAAATCATGGGAGTTACACTCCGAGAGCATAGCCAGACGCAGGCACTCTCTTCAACATACAGTTATTCGTTTCATAACGATTAACTAAATCATGGGAGTTACACTCCGAGAGCATAGCCAGACGCAGGCACTCTCTTCTACATACAGTTATTCGTTTCATAACGATTAACTAAATCATGGGAGTTACACTCCGAGAGCATAGCCAGATGCAGGCACTCTCTTCAACATACAGTTATTCGTTTCATAACGATTAACTAAATCATGGGAGTTACACTCCGAGAGCATAGCCAGACGCAGGCACTCTCTTCAACATACAGTTATTCGTTTCATAACGATTAACTAAATCATGGGAATTACACTCCGAGAGCATACATAGCCAGACGTAGGCACTCTCTTCAACATACAGTTATTCGTTTCATAACGATTAACTAAATCATGGGAGTTACACTCCGAGAGCATAGCCAGACGCAGGCACTCTCTTCTACATACAGTTATTCGTTTCATAACGATTAACTAAATCATGGGAGTTACACTCCGAGAGCATAGCCAGACGCAGGCACTCTCTTCTACATACAGTTATTCGTTTCATAACGATTAACTAAATCATGGGAGTTACACTCCGAGAGCATAGCCAGACGCAGGCACTCTCTTCAACATACAGTTATTCGTTTCATAACGATTAACTAAATCATGGGAGTTACACTCCGAGAGCATAGCCAGACGCAGGCACTCTCTTCAACATACAGTTATTCGTTTCATAACGATTAACTAAATCATGGGAGTTACACTCCGAGAGCATAGCCAGACGCAGGCACTCTCTTCAACATACAGTTATTCGTTTCATAACGATTAACTAAATCATGGGAGTTACACTCCGAGAGCATAGCCAGACGCAGGCACTCTCTTCAACATACAGTTATTCGTTTCATAACGATTAACTAAATCATGGGAGTTACACTCCGAGAGCATAGCCAGACGCAGGCACTCTCTTCAACATACAGTTATTCGTTTCATAACGATTAACTAAATCATGGGAGTTACACTCCGAGAGCATACATAGCCAGACGTAGGCACTCTCTTCTACATACAGTTATTCGTTTCATAACGATTAACTAAATCATGGGAGTTACACTTCGAGAGCATAGCCAGACGCAGGCACTCTCTTCAACATACAGTTATTCGTTTCATAACGATTAACTAAATCATGGGAGTTACACTCCGAGAGCATACATAGCCAGACGTAGGCACTCTCTTCTACATACAGTTATTCGTTTCATAACGATTAACTAAATCATGGGAGTTACACTCCGAGAGCATAGCCAGACGCAGGCACTCTCTTCAACATACAGTTATTCGTTTCATAACGATTAACTAAATCATGGGAGTTACACTCCGAGAGCATACATAGCCAGACGTAGGCACTCTCTTCTACATACAGTTATTCGTTTCATAACGATTAACTAAATCATGGGAGTTACACTCCGAGAGCATAGCCAGACGCAGGCACTCTCTTCTACATACAGTTATTCGTTTCATAACGATTAACTAAATCATGGGAGTTACACTCCGAGAGCATAGCCAGACGCAGGCACTCTCTTCAACATACAGTTATTCGTTTCATAACGATTAACTAAATCATGGGAGTTACACTCCGAGAGCATACATAGCCAGACGTAGGCACTCTCTTCTACATACAGTTATTCGTTTCATAACGATTAACTAAATCATGGGAGTTACACTCCGAGAGCATAGCCAGACGCAGGCACTCTCTTCTACATACAGTTATTCGTTTCATAACGATTAACTAAATCATGGGAGTTACACTCCGAGAGCATAGCCAGACGCAGGCACTCTCTTCAACATACAGTTATTCGTTTCATAACGATTAACTAAATCATGGGAGTTACACTCCGAGAGCATAGCCAGACGCAGGCACTCTCTTCAACATACAGTTATTCGTTTCATAACGATTAACTAAATCATGGGAGTTACACTCCGAGAGCATAGCCAGACGCAGGCACTCTCTTCTACGTACAGTTATTCGTTTCATAACGATTAACTAAATCATGGGAGTTACACTCCGAGAGCATAGCCAGACGCAGGCACTCTCTTCTACGTACAGTTATTCGTTTCATAACGATTAACTAAATCATGGGAGTTACACTCCGAGAGCATAGCCAGACGCAGGCACTCTCTTCTACGTACAGTTATTCGTTTCATAACGATTAAATAAATCATGGGAGTTACACTCCGAGAGCATAGCCAGACGCAGGCACTCTCTTCAACATACAGTTATTCGTTTCATAACGATTATACAGTTATTCGTTTCATAACGATTAACTAAATCATGGGAGTTACACTCCGAGAGCATAGCCAGACGCAGGCACTCTCTTCAACATACAGTTATTCGTTTCATAACGATTAACTAAATCATGGGAGTTACACTCCGAGAGCATAGCCAGACGCAGGCACTCTCTTCTACGTACAGTTATTCGTTTCATAACGATTAACTAAATCATGGGAGTTACACTCCGAGAGCATAGCCAGACGCAGGCACTCTCTTCTACGTACAGTTATTCGTTTCATAACGATTAACTAAATCATGGGAGTTACACTCCGAGAGCATACATAGCCAGACGTAGGCACTCTCTTCTACATACAGTTATTCGTTTCATAACGATTAACTAAATCATGGGAGTTACACTCCGAGAGCATAGCCAGACGCAGGCACTCTCTTCTACATACAGTTATTCGTTTCATAACGATTAACTAAATCATGGGAGTTACACTCCGAGAGCATAGCCAGACGCAGGCACTCTCTTCAACATACAGTTATTCGTTTCATAACGATTAACTAAATCATGGGAGTTACACTCCGAGAGCATACATAGCCAGACGTAGGCACTCTCTTCTACATACAGTTATTCGTTTCATAACGATTAACTAAATCATGGGAGTTACACTCCGAGAGCATAGCCAGACGCAGGCACTCTCTTCTACATACAGTTATTCGTTTCATAACGATTAACTAAATCATGGGAGTTACACTCCGAGAGCATAGCCAGACGCAGGCACTCTCTTCAACATACAGTTATTCGTTTCATAACGATTAACTAAATCATGGGAGTTACACTCCGAGAGCATAGCCAGACGCAGGCACTCTCTTCAACATACAGTTATTCGTTTCATAACGATTAACTAAATCATGGGAGTTACACTCCGAGAGCATAGCCAGACGCAGGCACTCTCTTCTACGTACAGTTATTCGTTTCATAACGATTAACTAAATCATGGGAGTTACACTCCGAGAGCATAGCCAGACGCAGGCACTCTCTTCTACGTACAGTTATTCGTTTCATAACGATTAACTAAATCATGGGAGTTACACTCCGAGAGCATAGCCAGACGCAGGCACTCTCTTCTACGTACAGTTATTCGTTTCATAACGATTAAATAAATCATGGGAGTTACACTCCGAGAGCATAGCCAGACGCAGGCACTCTCTTCTACGTACAGTTATTCATTTCATAACGATTAACTAAATCATGGAACATACAGTTATTCGTTTCATAACGATTAACTAAATCATGGGAGTTACACTCCGAGAGCATAGCCAGACGCAGGCACTCTCTTCTACATACAGTTATTCGTTTCATAACGATTAACTAAATCATGGGAGTTACACTCCGAGAGCATAGCCAGACGCAGGCACTCTCTTCAACATACAGTTATTCGTTTCATAACGATTAACTAAATCATGGGAGTTACACTCCGAGAGCATAGCCAGACGCAGGCACTCTCTTCTACATACAGTTATTCGTTTCATAACGATTAACTAAATCATGGGAGTTACACTCCGAGAGCATAGCCAGACGCAGGCACTCTCTTCTACATACAGTTATTCGTTTCATAACGATTAACTAAATCATGGGAGTTACACTCCGAGAGCATAGCCAGACGCAGGCACTCTCTTCAACATACAGTTATTCGTTTCATAACGATTAACTAAATCATGGGAGTTACACTCCGAGAGCATAGCCAGACGCAGGCACTCTCTTCAACATACAGTTATTCGTTTCATAACGATTAACTAAATCATGGGAGTTACACTCCGAGAGCATAGCCAGACGCAGGCACTCTTTTCAACATACAGTTATTCGTTTCATAACGATTAACTAAATCATGGGAGTTACACTCCGAGAGCATAGCCAGACGCAGGCACTCTCTTCTACATACAGTTATTCGTTTCATAACGATTAACTAAATCATGGGAGTTACACTCCGAGAGCATAGCCAGACGCAGGCACTTTCTTCAACATACAGTTATTCGTTTCATAACGATTAACTAAATCATGGGAGTTACACTCCGAGAGCATAGCCAGACGCAGGCACTCTCTTCAACATACAGTTATTCGTTTCATAACGATTAACTAAATCATGGGAGTTACACTCCGAGAGCATAGCCAGACGCAGGCACTCTCTTCAACATACAGTTATTCGTTTCATAACGATTAACTAAATCATGGGAGTTACACTCCGAGAGCATAGCCAGACGCAGGCACTCTCTTCAACATACAGTTATTCGTTTCATAACGATTAACTAAATCATGGGAGTTACACTCCGAGAGCATAGCCAGACGCAGGCACT
>NW_025575880.1:5000-7500 GCF_905147105.1 Pieris brassicae
GCGTCGACTCGTTCTCGTTGCCGCGCGTCGTTCGTCTCAAATAGACACGAACGACGGACGAGAGAGAATAGAATGTGTTCTTGTTTTTGTGTTTGTGCGAAGTGTGAGAATATTATATACATATATTCGCGCATGGATGATATAGATATGGGTATGGATTTTCGGAGGAAATTATATCAAATTCGTATTTCGAATGCGAGACCGCCGAGATCTTTCCCAGCTCTCTCTCTCTCTGTGTGTGTGGTGTATAGTACATTTTATATATCTCTCTTGTGTCAACACAAAATAACAAAGAATATACATACTACTCCTCCTCATATTTTATATAATATAATATAAAATTATATTATAGCACCGCGTTCGCAGACCGTATGGTGATGTTACCAATCGACCAAGATTTGGGACCGTCTCCCCCGGTGTTATCTGTGATGTTAAAAGAATACGCTTCTAGGCACACCTCAACGCAGGGCGCCTAGCGTGTTCGACACGTGCGCGGTCGCCACGGCGACCGTATATGTAAAGAATGTATAAAAGAGGACGCACACGCGCCCATCGTCGAAACGGTGTGCGCAGCGTCGTGTTGGAATTTATCCCTCAAGCTCCGGGCGTTGATCGTATCTAGTGCGAATCATGCGTGTGTGTGCGCATGTAATTGCCAGCCGAGTTTTAATATGTTTACAATAACGTATTGAATAAAAATTGAGAAGTTGCGTTTAGATGAATGTTCAATTTTCAAATTGTCACAACATCGATTCCCGCCCGCGGGGTCGTGTTCGTTGCAGTTTTATGTCCCTCACAGTGGTCGAGCATCGTTGTACATCACCTCGTTGCGAGATCGTGACGGGACGGCCGCTCGTAGACCGGTCAAAGTTAGTCTATCGATATGAAGCGCGAACGTCGCGTCGCGTGCAAATTCGACGCGTTACGTTCACGCGTGTCGAGAAGGCGCGCGCGCAAGCGCGCGCCCCTCGACGCCGCCGAGCCAGCGGCTCGCCGAAGCCGCGTGACCGCGGTGTAGGCGTGTCGTTTGCGTAAGCAGCTCCCTGGTTGATCCTGCCAGTAGTTATATGCTTGTCTCAAAGATTAAGCCATGCATGTCTCAGTGCAAGCCGTATTAAGGCGATACCGCGAATGGCTCAATATATCAGTTTTGGTTCCTTAGATCTTACTCAGTTACTTGGATAACTGTGGTAATTCTAGAGCTAATACATGCAATCAGAACTCTGACCAGTGATGGGATGAGTGCTTTTATTAGATCAAAACCAATCGGCGGAGGGCCATGCGTCCGAAGTCGTTAATTTTGATGAATCTGGATAACTTTTGCCGATCGCACGGTCCAGTACCGGCGACGCATCTTTCAAATGTCTGCCTTATCAACTTTCGATGGTAGTTTCTGCGACTACCATGGTTGTCACGGGTAACGGGGAATCAGGGTTCGATTCCGGAGAGGGAGCCTGAGAAACGGCTACCACATCCAAGGAAGGCAGCAGGCGCGCAAATTACCCACTCCCGGCACGGGGAGGTAGTGACGAAAAATAACGATACGGGACTCTTACGAGGCCTCGTAATCGGAATGAGTACACTTTAAATATTTTAACGAGGAACAATTGGAGGGCAAGTCTGGTGCCAGCAGCCGCGGTAATTCCAGCTCCAATAGCGTATACTAAAATTGTTGCGGTTAAAAAGCTCGTAGTTGCATTTGTGCGCCGCGCTGTCGGTGCACCGCATCCGCGGTGATACTGACACGTCTGCGGAGCATATCGTCGGTGAGCCGGCGGTAAAACGCCGGTTCAATATCAAAATCCTATCGCGGTGCTCTTCGGTGAGTGTCGAGGTGGGCCGACAATTTTACTTTGAACAAATTAGAGTGCTCAAAGCGGGCTCAAAATGCCGCTTGAATATTTCGTGCATGGAATAATAGAATATGATCTCGGTTCTATTTTGTTGGTTTTCAGAACTCCGAGGTAATGATTAATAGGGATAACTGGGGGCATTCGTATTGCGACGTTAGAGGTGAAATTCTTGGATCGTCGCAAGACGAACATCAGCGAAAGCATTTGCCAAAGGTGTTTTCATCAATCAAGAACGAAAGTTAGAGGTTCGAAGGCGATTAGATACCGCCCTAGTTCTAACCGTAAATATGTCATCTAGCGATCCGCCGACGTTACTACAATGGCTCGGCGGGCAGCTTCCGGGAAACCAAAGATTTTGGACTCCGGGGGGAGTATGGTTGCAAAGCTGAAACTTAAAGGAATTGACGGAAGGGCACCACCAGGAGTGGAGCCTGCGGCTTAATTTGACTCAACACGGGAAATCTCACCAGGCCCGGACACCGGAAGGATTGACAGATTAACAGCTCTTTCTTGATTCGGTGGGTGGTGGTGCATGGCCGTTCTTAGTTGGTGGAGCGATTTGTCTGGTTAATTCCGGTAACGAACGAGACTCTAGCCTGCTAAATAGGCGTCGTCATTCAAGGTGTGCGCGACTCTCGGGGAGCGCA
>NW_025575880.1:15000-20000 GCF_905147105.1 Pieris brassicae
CATACATATTATTAATAAATATAATTGTTTTTTTTGTTTTTTCTTTTCTTCAAATAAACCCACATTGCCATTTCTCTGAGCGTGTGCTGCGAGCTTCAACGAGAAACATTCGGCGCGAAACTGTCGAGCGGCCGGCCGTCGCGCGCCGCACCTGTACGAGAAACATTTTCCTCTGACGTTGCATCGGAATAATTATTATACATACATACATACATACATACATACATACATATTATTAATAAATATAATTGTTTTTTTTGTTTTTTCTTTTCTTCAAATAAACCCACATTGCCATTTCTCTGAGCGTGTGCTGCGAGCTTCAACGAGAAACATTCGGCGCGAAACTGTCGAGCGGCCGGCCGTCGCGCGCCGCACCTGTACGAGAAACATTTTCCTCTGACGTTGCATCGGAATAATTATTATACATACATACATACATACATACATACATATTATTAATAAATATAATTGTTTTTTTTGTTTTTTCTTTTCTTCAAATAAACCCACATTGCCATTTCTCTGAGCGTGTGCTGCGAGCTTCAACGAGAAACATTCGGCGCGAAACTGTCGAGCGGCCGGCCGTCGCGCGCCGCACCTGTACGAGAAACATTTTCCTCTGACGTTGCATCGGAATAATTATTATAATTCATTATTATACATACATACATACATACATACATACATACATACATATTATTAATAAATATAATTGTTTTTTTTGTTTTTTCTTTTCTTCAAATAAACCCACATTGCCATTTCTCTGAGCGTGTGCTGCGAGCTTCAACGAGAAACATATCTATCAATACAAATGTCTATTCAAAAAAAAGAAAACAAACAAAATCATATCAGTCAATAAAATAAATAATAATATTTTTTTACTACTACTACTAGTACTACTACGTGCTACTACTGCACGCCAATACACATACATAATAAAATGAAAAATCGTCTCTCTCTCGCTCGCTCTACGAGAAACATTCGACGTCCGCTCCAATGCCGACGCGGACTATTGCTCTCGGTATAGATGTGGAGCGAAACAGTCGTGCGCACAGCGTCGACTCGTTCTCGTTGCCGCGCGTCGTTCGTCTCAAATAGACACGAACGACGGACGAGAGAGAATAGAATGTGTTCTTGTTTTTGTGTTTGTGCGAAGTGTGAGAATATTATATACGTATATTCGCGCATGGATGATATAGATATGGGTATGGATTTTCGGAGGAAATTATATCAAATTCGTATTTCGAATGCGAGACCGCCGAGATCTTTCCCAGCTCTCTCTCTCTCTGTGTGTGTGGTGTATAGTACATTTTATATATCTCTCTTGTGTCAACACAAAATAACAAAGAATATACATACTACTCCTCCTCATATTTTATATAATATAATATAAAATTATATTATAGCACCGCGTTCGCAGACCGTATGGTGATGTTACCAATCGACCAAGATTTGGGACCGTCTCCCCCGGTGTTATCTGTGATGTTAAAAGAATACGCTTCTAGGCACACCTCAACGCAGGGCGCCTAGCGTGTTCGACACGTGCGCGGTCGCCACGGCGACCGTATATGTAAAGAATGTATAAAAGAGGACGCACACGCGCCCATCGTCGAAACGGTGTGCGCAGCGTCGTGTTGGAATTTATCCCTCAAGCTCCGGGCGTTGATCGTATCTAGTGCGAATCATGCGTGTGTGTGCGCATGTAATTGCCAGCCGAGTTTTAATATGTTTACAATAACGTATTGAATAAAAATTGAGAAGTTGCGTTTAGATGAATGTTCAATTTTCAAATTGTCACAACATCGATTCCCGCCCGCGGGGTCGTGTTCGTTGCAGTTTTATGTCCCTCACAGTGGTCGAGCATCGTTGTACATCACCTCGTTGCGAGATCGTGACGGGACGGCCGCTCGTAGACCGGTCAAAGTTAGTCTATCGATATGAAGCGCGAACGTCGCGTCGCGTGCAAATTCGACGCGTTACGTTCACGCGTGTCGAGAAGGCGCGCGCGCAAGCGCGCGCCCCTCGACGCCGCCGAGCCAGCGGCTCGCCGAAGCCGCGTGACCGCGGTGTAGGCGTGTCGTTTGCGTAAGCAGCTCCCTGGTTGATCCTGCCAGTAGTTATATGCTTGTCTCAAAGATTAAGCCATGCATGTCTCAGTGCAAGCCGTATTAAGGCGATACCGCGAATGGCTCAATATATCAGTTTTGGTTCCTTAGATCTTACTCAGTTACTTGGATAACTGTGGTAATTCTAGAGCTAATACATGCAATCAGAACTCTGACCAGTGATGGGATGAGTGCTTTTATTAGATCAAAACCAATCGGCGGAGGGCCATGCGTCCGAAGTCGTTAATTTTGATGAATCTGGATAACTTTTGCCGATCGCACGGTCCAGTACCGGCGACGCATCTTTCAAATGTCTGCCTTATCAACTTTCGATGGTAGTTTCTGCGACTACCATGGTTGTCACGGGTAACGGGGAATCAGGGTTCGATTCCGGAGAGGGAGCCTGAGAAACGGCTACCACATCCAAGGAAGGCAGCAGGCGCGCAAATTACCCACTCCCGGCACGGGGAGGTAGTGACGAAAAATAACGATACGGGACTCTTACGAGGCCTCGTAATCGGAATGAGTACACTTTAAATATTTTAACGAGGAACAATTGGAGGGCAAGTCTGGTGCCAGCAGCCGCGGTAATTCCAGCTCCAATAGCGTATACTAAAATTGTTGCGGTTAAAAAGCTCGTAGTTGCATTTGTGCGCCGCGCTGTCGGTGCACCGCATCCGCGGTGATACTGACACGTCTGCGGAGCATATCGTCGGTGAGCCGGCGGTAAAACGCCGGTTCAATATCAAAATCCTATCGCGGTGCTCTTCGGTGAGTGTCGAGGTGGGCCGACAATTTTACTTTGAACAAATTAGAGTGCTCAAAGCGGGCTCAAAATGCCGCTTGAATATTTCGTGCATGGAATAATAGAATATGATCTCGGTTCTATTTTGTTGGTTTTCAGAACTCCGAGGTAATGATTAATAGGGATAACTGGGGGCATTCGTATTGCGACGTTAGAGGTGAAATTCTTGGATCGTCGCAAGACGAACATCAGCGAAAGCATTTGCCAAAGGTGTTTTCATCAATCAAGAACGAAAGTTAGAGGTTCGAAGGCGATTAGATACCGCCCTAGTTCTAACCGTAAATATGTCATCTAGCGATCCGCCGACGTTACTACAATGGCTCGGCGGGCAGCTTCCGGGAAACCAAAGATTTTGGACTCCGGGGGGAGTATGGTTGCAAAGCTGAAACTTAAAGGAATTGACGGAAGGGCACCACCAGGAGTGGAGCCTGCGGCTTAATTTGACTCAACACGGGAAATCTCACCAGGCCCGGACACCGGAAGGATTGACAGATTAACAGCTCTTTCTTGATTCGGTGGGTGGTGGTGCATGGCCGTTCTTAGTTGGTGGAGCGATTTGTCTGGTTAATTCCGGTAACGAACGAGACTCTAGCCTGCTAAATAGGCGTCGTCATTCAAGGTGTGCGCGACTCTCGGGGAGCGCAACTCACTGGCGACGTATTAAAATTCTTCTTAGAGGGACCGGCGGCTTCGAGCCGCACGAGATTGAGCAATAACAGGTCTGTGATGCCCTTAGATGTCCTGGGCCGCACGCGCGCTACACTGAAGGAATCAACATGTTCTCCCTGGCCTAGAGGCCCGGGCAACCCGTTGAAACTCCTTCGTGCTGGGGATTGGGGTTTGCAATTATCCCCCATAAACGAGGAATTCCTAGTAAGCGCGAGTCATAAGCTCGCGTTGATTACGTCCCTGCCCTTTGTACACACCGCCCGTCGCTACTACCGATTGAATGATTTAGTGAGGTCTTCGGACCGACACGCGGTGGCCTCACGGCCGTCGGCGTTGCTGGGAAGTTGACCAAACTTGATCATTTAGAGGAAGTAAAAGTCGTAACAAGGTTTCCGTAGGGGAACCTGCGGAAGGATCATTAACGTTGGTTTTTTCTTTTTGTTTTGTTGTTGTCAAAGACTCGCAAAAAAAGAAAAAAATACAAAAACACGTGAATGATACGAATCAAAATCGAATCCGAGACGGTTGACTCTCTCTCGTCGATTCGCGACGTGTGCGTTGCGACACGCTTTGATTAGCGTTCGCTATCGCCTATTGATACTTTGAAATAATATTTTAATTTTTGTGTACAACCACGCAAATAAAAGAGATTTTCTTTCTTTTCATTTGTCGTACACGTTAATGATAAGTATTATTTTCAAATTTTTTTGTTTAATTTTTTCGCACCTTTTATATTTTCTCATACAAAAACACACACAAAAACAAAACGATTACCCTGAACGGTGGATCACTTGGCTCGCGGGTCGATGAAGAACGCAGTTAACTGCGCGTCATAGTGTGAACTGCAGGACACATTTGAACATCGACATTTCGAACGCACATTGCGGTCCGTGGAGAAATATCCAGGACCACTCCTGTCTGAGGGCCGGCTGCATAAAAACAAAAAGCCACACTGTTCGCGTGACGAGCGGCGATCGCTGCGACTCCGGTCGTAGCGCCGCATCTCTGTCGCGCGTGCAATTGACGGTTTCGCTAGGCCGCCGAGCGGCCGAACGATCCGTTCGAATATATGTTCGATTACGACTCGTCATCCGTATTGGCCGTGTTAAGCCACGTCTATACGATACTTTTGTCGCACAAATAAATTCTCCCCGCCGCACCGTGTCTCCCGCGGCACGGGTGCGCGTCGAGTCTTTACGCAACGACAACGACAACGACGACAACGACGTTCGCGTTTACGCGTCGCGCGTGTTTGCTCGCATCGTCCCGGTCCCGCATGGCGATCGCGCGACGGTCGGCGCCGGTGCGCGCGTCGACGTGTCTCGACGCTGTCGTTGAAAGTTGTCGCGTTCGGCTCAGTTTCTCTTACTCTCGCGAGAGGAAGCGAAACGCGCGCGCCCGCTGCTCTAGCGGTTGCGCCCAGT
>NW_025575880.1:25000-30000 GCF_905147105.1 Pieris brassicae
TGCAGCCCCTCCACCCTTGCGTACCAAAAGCGCAGGGCATTTTATTCAAGCCTACGCAGCCTCGGCTTTTTTGGTCGCCTTCGGCGACCAGCCTCAGCCGCTACGGCTTGCATGATGCCCGCGCTTTGGGTACGGCGGGTGAGGGCTGCTCTCCCTGCGCGCCTCCGAGCTTTTATATACACTCTAGGGGTAGGGCAGACAAGACCGCGTGGATAGTGGGGCGCTCTGATTCGGTTTTGGGTACTTTTTGGATATTCAATAAGTAAGTAAGTAAGTAAGTAAGTAAACACTCAATTCTCACTCAAGAATTACAATATAATACACAAAATTTACAACTTACAAACAATGAAATGAATGATCTTTTTCTCGTATGCATCGCAAATGATCGATACTTTCAAAATAATCTGAACCCTTACACTTAGTCAACTCAAAGTGATTGACGTTTGACATCAATTTTATGTCGGTTTTATGAAATAGATTTTGGTCGGCGGTCGGTAACGGCCATATATGTCTTATATATCAATTTGTATGAAAAAGTTTCAAAAAAACAAAAAAAAAAACTCAATCAACTAAGTAAGTAAGTAAGTAAGCAAGCACTTAAGTTTCTTTTAGTGAGTACTATCTAGAATAATTAAAAATATCGACATTTAAATCGACGGTCCCTATTTGGAAGGTTAACCTATAGCCCTAATAATAATTATATTATTATGATTATGACAATGTTGATGTTGTTGCACTAGACACACCATAATAAACCATAAATAGTTTTTCTTACCAGAAGAGTTTTTATTTTTAAATATTCAATTTTAACTAGAAACGTATCGCTATCGCTAACAAAACCCCACACCACACACCACCACACGTTACACACATATACTTGACAGAGTAGATACTATCTACATATCTATCGACAGAGTTGTAGATATCGTGCCGTTGAACGGCATCTTGTCGCGTCGCGTGGCGATCTTGTACGAGAAACATTTTCCTCTGACATTGTATCGGAATAATTATTATAATTCATTATTATACATACATACATACATACATACATACATACATATTATTAATAAATATAATTGTTTTTTTTGTTTTTTCTTTTCTTCAAATAAACCCACATTGCCATTTCTCTGAGCGTGTGCTGCGAGCTTCAACGAGAAACATTCGGCGCGAAACTGTCGAGCGGCCGGCCGTCGCGCGCCGCACCTGTACGAGAAACATTTTCCTCTGACGTTGCATCGGAATAATTATTATAATTCATTATTATACATACATACATACATACATACATACATACATACATATTATTAATAAATATAATTGTTTTTTTTGTTTTTTCTTTTCTTCAAATAAACCCACATTGCCATTTCTCTGAGCGTGTGCTGCGAGCTTCAACGAGAAACATATCTATCAATACAAATGTCTATTCAAAAAAAAGAAAACAAACAAAATCATATCAGTCAATAAAATAAATAATAATATTTTTTTACTACTACTACTAGTACTACTACGTGCTACTACTGCACGCCAATACACATACATAATAAAATGAAAAATCGTCTCTCTCTCGCTCGCTCTACGAGAAACATTCGACGTCCGCTCCAATGCCGACGCGGACTATTGCTCTCGGTATAGATGTGGAGCGAAACAGTCGTGCGCACAGCGTCGACTCGTTCTCGTTGCCGCGCGTCGTTCGTCTCAAATAGACACGAACGACGGACGAGAGAGAATAGAATGTGTTCTTGTTTTTGTGTTTGTGCGAAGTGTGAGAATATTATATACATATATTCGCGCATGGATGATATAGATATGGGTATGGATTTTCGGAGGAAATTATATCAAATTCGTATTTCGAATGCGAGACCGCCGAGATCTTTCCCAGCTCTCTCTCTCTCTGTGTGTGTGGTGTATAGTACATTTTATATATCTCTCTTGTGTCAACACAAAATAACAAAGAATATACATACTACTCCTCCTCATATTTTATATAATATAATATAAAATTATATTATAGCACCGCGTTCGCAGACCGTATGGTGATGTTACCAATCGACCAAGATTTGGGACCGTCTCCCCCGGTGTTATCTGTGATGTTAAAAGAATACGCTTCTAGGCACACCTCAACGCAGGGCGCCTAGCGTGTTCGACACGTGCGCGGTCGCCACGGCGACCGTATATGTAAAGAATGTATAAAAGAGGACGCACACGCGCCCATCGTCGAAACGGTGTGCGCAGCGTCGTGTTGGAATTTATCCCTCAAGCTCCGGGCGTTGATCGTATCTAGTGCGAATCATGCGTGTGTGTGCGCATGTAATTGCCAGCCGAGTTTTAATATGTTTACAATAACGTATTGAATAAAAATTGAGAAGTTGCGTTTAGATGAATGTTCAATTTTCAAATTGTCACAACATCGATTCCCGCCCGCGGGGTCGTGTTCGTTGCAGTTTTATGTCCCTCACAGTGGTCGAGCATCGTTGTACATCACCTCGTTGCGAGATCGTGACGGGACGGCCGCTCGTAGACCGGTCAAAGTTAGTCTATCGATATGAAGCGCGAACGTCGCGTCGCGTGCAAATTCGACGCGTTACGTTCACGCGTGTCGAGAAGGCGCGCGCGCAAGCGCGCGCCCCTCGACGCCGCCGAGCCAGCGGCTCGCCGAAGCCGCGTGACCGCGGTGTAGGCGTGTCGTTTGCGTAAGCAGCTCCCTGGTTGATCCTGCCAGTAGTTATATGCTTGTCTCAAAGATTAAGCCATGCATGTCTCAGTGCAAGCCGTATTAAGGCGATACCGCGAATGGCTCAATATATCAGTTTTGGTTCCTTAGATCTTACTCAGTTACTTGGATAACTGTGGTAATTCTAGAGCTAATACATGCAATCAGAACTCTGACCAGTGATGGGATGAGTGCTTTTATTAGATCAAAACCAATCGGCGGAGGGCCATGCGTCCGAAGTCGTTAATTTTGATGAATCTGGATAACTTTTGCCGATCGCACGGTCCAGTACCGGCGACGCATCTTTCAAATGTCTGCCTTATCAACTTTCGATGGTAGTTTCTGCGACTACCATGGTTGTCACGGGTAACGGGGAATCAGGGTTCGATTCCGGAGAGGGAGCCTGAGAAACGGCTACCACATCCAAGGAAGGCAGCAGGCGCGCAAATTACCCACTCCCGGCACGGGGAGGTAGTGACGAAAAATAACGATACGGGACTCTTACGAGGCCTCGTAATCGGAATGAGTACACTTTAAATATTTTAACGAGGAACAATTGGAGGGCAAGTCTGGTGCCAGCAGCCGCGGTAATTCCAGCTCCAATAGCGTATACTAAAATTGTTGCGGTTAAAAAGCTCGTAGTTGCATTTGTGCGCCGCGCTGTCGGTGCACCGCATCCGCGGTGATACTGACACGTCTGCGGAGCATATCGTCGGTGAGCCGGCGGTAAAACGCCGGTTCAATATCAAAATCCTATCGCGGTGCTCTTCGGTGAGTGTCGAGGTGGGCCGACAATTTTACTTTGAACAAATTAGAGTGCTCAAAGCGGGCTCAAAATGCCGCTTGAATATTTCGTGCATGGAATAATAGAATATGATCTCGGTTCTATTTTGTTGGTTTTCAGAACTCCGAGGTAATGATTAATAGGGATAACTGGGGGCATTCGTATTGCGACGTTAGAGGTGAAATTCTTGGATCGTCGCAAGACGAACATCAGCGAAAGCATTTGCCAAAGGTGTTTTCATCAATCAAGAACGAAAGTTAGAGGTTCGAAGGCGATTAGATACCGCCCTAGTTCTAACCGTAAATATGTCATCTAGCGATCCGCCGACGTTACTACAATGGCTCGGCGGGCAGCTTCCGGGAAACCAAAGATTTTGGACTCCGGGGGGAGTATGGTTGCAAAGCTGAAACTTAAAGGAATTGACGGAAGGGCACCACCAGGAGTGGAGCCTGCGGCTTAATTTGACTCAACACGGGAAATCTCACCAGGCCCGGACACCGGAAGGATTGACAGATTAACAGCTCTTTCTTGATTCGGTGGGTGGTGGTGCATGGCCGTTCTTAGTTGGTGGAGCGATTTGTCTGGTTAATTCCGGTAACGAACGAGACTCTAGCCTGCTAAATAGGCGTCGTCATTCAAGGTGTGCGCGACTCTCGGGGAGCGCAACTCACTGGCGACGTATTAAAATTCTTCTTAGAGGGACCGGCGGCTTCGAGCCGCACGAGATTGAGCAATAACAGGTCTGTGATGCCCTTAGATGTCCTGGGCCGCACGCGCGCTACACTGAAGGAATCAACATGTTCTCCCTGGCCTAGAGGCCCGGGCAACCCGTTGAAACTCCTTCGTGCTGGGGATTGGGGTTTGCAATTATCCCCCATAAACGAGGAATTCCTAGTAAGCGCGAGTCATAAGCTCGCGTTGATTACGTCCCTGCCCTTTGTACACACCGCCCGTCGCTACTACCGATTGAATGATTTAGTGAGGTCTTCGGACCGACACGCGGTGGCCTCACGGCCGTCGGCGTTGCTGGGAAGTTGACCAAACTTGATCATTTAGAGGAAGTAAAAGTCGTAACAAGGTTTCCGTAGGGGAACCTGCGGAAGGATCATTAACGTTGGTTTTTTCTTTTTGTTTTGTTGTTGTCAAAGACTCGCAAAAAAAGAAAAAAATACAAAAACACGTGAATGATACGAATCAAAATCGAATCCGAGACGGTTGACTCTCTCTCGTCGATTCGCGACGTGTGCGTTGCGACACGCTTTGATTAGCGTTCGCTATCGCCTATTGATACTTTGAAATAATATTTTATAATTTTTGTGTACAACCACGCAAATAAAAGAGATTTTCTTTCTTTTCATTTGTCGTACACGTTAATGATAAGTATTATTTTCAAATTTTTTTGTTTAATTTTTTCGCACCTTTTATATTTTCTCATACAAAAACACACACAAAAACAAAACGATTACCCTGAACGGTGGATCACTTGGCTCGCGGGTCGATGAAGAA
>NW_025575880.1:37500-42693 GCF_905147105.1 Pieris brassicae
GCGCCGCACCTGTACGAGAAACATTTTCCTCTGACGTTGCATCGGAATAATTATTATAATTCATTATTATACATACATACATACATACATATTATTAATAAATATAATTGTTTTTTTTGTTTTTTCTTTTCTTCAAATAAACCCACATTGCCATTTCTCTGAGCGTGTGCTGCGAGCTTCAACGAGAAACATTCGGCGCGAAACTGTCGAGCGGCCGGCCGTCGCGCGCCGCACCTGTACGAGAAACATTTTCCTCTGACGTTGCATCGGAATAATTATTATAATTCATTATTATACATACATACATACATACATACATACATATTATTAATAAATTAATTGTTTTTTTTTTTTTTTTTTTTTTCTTCAAATAAACCCACATTGCCATTTCTCTGAGCGTGTGCTGCGAGCTTCAACGAGAAACATTCGGCGCGAAACTGTCGAGCGGCCGGCCGTCGCGCGCCGCACCTGTACGAGAAACATTTTCCTCTGACGTTGCATCGGAATAATTATTATAATTCATTATTATACATACATACATACATACATACATACATACATATTATTAATAAATATAATTGTTTTTTTTTGTTTTTTCTTTTCTTCAAATAAACCCACATTGCCATTTCTCTGAGCGTGTGCTGCGAGCTTCAACGAGAAACATTCGGCGCGAAACTGTCGAGCGGCCGGCCGTCGCGCGCCGCACCTGTACGAGAAACATTTTCCTCTGACGTTGCATCGGAATAATTATTATAATTCATTATTATACATACATACATACATACATACATACATACATATTATTAATAAATTAATTGTTTTTTTTTTTCTTCAAATAAACCCACATTGCCATTTCTCTGAGCGTGTGCTGCGAGCTTCAACGAGAAACATATCTATCAATACAAATGTCTATGCAAAAAAAAAGAAAACAAACAAAATCATATCAGTCAATAAAATAAATAATAATATTTTTTTACTACTACTACTAGTACTACTACGTGCTACTACTGCACGCCAATACACATACATAATAAAATGAAAAATCGTCTCTCTCTCGCTCGCTCTACGAGAAACATTCGACGTCCGCTCCAATGCCGACGCGGACTATTGCTCTCGGTATAGATGTGGAGCGAAACAGTCGTGCGCACAGCGTCGACTCGTTCTCGTTGCCGCGCGTCGTTCGTCTATATAATAGACACGAACGACGGACGAGAGAGAATGTGTTCTTGTTTTTGTTTTTGTGTTTGTGCGAAGTGTGAGAATATTATATACATATATTCGCGCATGGATGATATAGATATGGGTATGGATTTTCGGAGGAAATTATATCAAATTCGTATTTCGAATGCGAGACCGCCGAGATCTTTCCCAGCTCTCTCTCTCTCTGTGTGTGTGGTGTATAGTACATTTTATATATCTCTCTTGTGTCAACACAAAATAACAAAGAATATACATACTACTCCTCCTCATATTTTATATAATATAATATAAAATTATATTATAGCACCGCGTTCGCAGACCGTATGGTGATGTTACCAATCGACCAAGATTTGGGACCGTCTCCCCCGGTGTTATCTGTGATGTTAAAAGAATACGCTTCTAGGCACACCTCAACGCAGGGCGCCTAGCGTGTTCGACACGTGCGCGGTCGCCACGGCGACCGTATATGGAAAGAATGTATAAAAGAGGACGCACACGCGCCCATCGTCGAAACGGTGTGCGCAGCGTCGTGTTGGAATTTATCCCTCAAGCTCCGGGCGTTGATCGTATCTAGTGCGAATCATGCGTGTGTGTGCGCATGTAATTGCCAGCCGAGTTTTAATATGTTTACAATAACGTATTGAATAAAAATTGAGAAGTTGCGTTTAGATGAATGTTCAATTTTCAAATTGTCACAACATCGATTCCCGCCCGCGGGGTCGTGTTCGTTGCAGTTTTATGTCCCTCACAGTGGTCGAGCATCGTTGTACATCACCTCGTTGCGAGATCGTGACGGGACGGCCGCTCGTAGACCGGTCAAAGTTAGTCTATCGATATGAAGCGCGAACGTCGCGTCGCGTGCAAATTCGACGCGTTACGTTCACGCGTGTCGAGAAGGCGCGCGCGCAAGCGCGCGCCCCTCGACGCCGCCGAGCCAGCGGCTCGCCGAAGCCGCGTGACCGCGGTGTAGGCGTGTCGTTTGCGTAAGCAGCTCCCTGGTTGATCCTGCCAGTAGTTATATGCTTGTCTCAAAGATTAAGCCATGCATGTCTCAGTGCAAGCCGTATTAAGGCGATACCGCGAATGGCTCAATATATCAGTTTTGGTTCCTTAGATCTTACTCAGTTACTTGGATAACTGTGGTAATTCTAGAGCTAATACATGCAATCAGAACTCTGACCAGTGATGGGATGAGTGCTTTTATTAGATCAAAACCAATCGGCGGAGGGCCATGCGTCCGAAGTCGTTAATTTTGATGAATCTGGATAACTTTTGCCGATCGCACGGTCCAGTACCGGCGACGCATCTTTCAAATGTCTGCCTTATCAACTTTCGATGGTAGTTTCTGCGACTACCATGGTTGTCACGGGTAACGGGGAATCAGGGTTCGATTCCGGAGAGGGAGCCTGAGAAACGGCTACCACATCCAAGGAAGGCAGCAGGCGCGCAAATTACCCACTCCCGGCACGGGGAGGTAGTGACGAAAAATAACGATACGGGACTCTTACGAGGCCTCGTAATCGGAATGAGTACACTTTAAATATTTTAACGAGGAACAATTGGAGGGCAAGTCTGGTGCCAGCAGCCGCGGTAATTCCAGCTCCAATAGCGTATACTAAAATTGTTGCGGTTAAAAAGCTCGTAGTTGCATTTGTGCGCCGCGCTGTCGGTGCACCGCATCCGCGGTGATACTGACACGTCTGCGGAGCATATCGTCGGTGAGCCGGCGGTAAAACGCCGGTTCAATATCAAAATCCTATCGCGGTGCTCTTCGGTGAGTGTCGAGGTGGGCCGACAATTTTACTTTGAACAAATTAGAGTGCTCAAAGCGGGCTCAAAATGCCGCTTGAATATTTCGTGCATGGAATAATAGAATATGATCTCGGTTCTATTTTGTTGGTTTCAGAACTCCGAGGTAATGATTAATAGGGATAACTGGGGGCATTCGTATTGCGACGTTAGAGGTGAAATTCTTGGATCGTCGCAAGACGAACATCAGCGAAAGCATTTGCCAAAGGTGTTTTCATCAATCAAGAACGAAAGTTAGAGGTTCGAAGGCGATTAGATACCGCCCTAGTTCTAACCGTAAATATGTCATCTAGCGATCCGCCGACGTTACTACAATGGCTCGGCGGGCAGCTTCCGGGAAACCAAAGATTTTGGACTCCGGGGGGAGTATGGTTGCAAAGCTGAAACTTAAAGGAATTGACGGAAGGGCACCACCAGGAGTGGAGCCTGCGGCTTAATTTGACTCAACACGGGAAATCTCACCAGGCCCGGACACCGGAAGGATTGACAGATTAACAGCTCTTTCTTGATTCGGTGGGTGGTGGTGCATGGCCGTTCTTAGTTGGTGGAGCGATTTGTCTGGTTAATTCCGGTAACGAACGAGACTCTAGCCTGCTAAATAGGCGTCGTCATTCAAGGTGTGCGCGACTCTCGGGGAGCGCAACTCACTGGCGACGTATTAAAATTCTTCTTAGAGGGACCGGCGGCTTCGAGCCGCACGAGATTGAGCAATAACAGGTCTGTGATGCCCTTAGATGTCCTGGGCCGCACGCGCGCTACACTGAAGGAATCAACATGTTCTCCCTGGCCTAGAGGCCCGGGCAACCCGTTGAAACTCCTTCGTGCTGGGGATTGGGGTTTGCAATTATCCCCCCATAAACGAGGAATTCCTAGTAAGCGCGAGTCATAAGCTCGCGTTGATTACGTCCCTGCCCTTTGTACACACCGCCCGTCGCTACTACCGATTGAATGATTAGTGAGGTCTTCGGACCGACACGCGGTGGCCTCACGGCCGTCGGCGTTGCTGGGGAAGTTGACCAAACTTGATCATTTAGAGGAAGTAAAAGTCGTAACAAGGTTTCCGTAGGGGAACCTGCGGAAGGATCATTAACGTTGGTTTTTTCTTTTTGTTTTGTTGTTGTCAAAGACTCGCAAAAAAAGAAAAAAATACAAAAACACGTGAATGATACGAATCAAAATCGAATCCGAGACGGTTGACTCTCTCTCGTCGATTCGCGACGTGTGCGTTGCGACACGCTTTGATTAGCGTTCGCTATCGCCTATTGATACTTTGAAATAATATTTTATAATTTTTGTGTACAACCACGCAAATAAAAGAGATTTTCTTTCTTTTCATTTGTCGTACACGTTAATGATAAGTATTATTTTCAAATTTTTTTGTTTAATTTTTTCGCACCTTTTATATTTTCTCATACAAAAACACACACAAAAACAAAACGATTACCCTGAACGGTGGATCACTTGGCTCGCGGGTCGATGAAGAACGCAGTTAACTGCGCGTCATAGTGTGAACTGCAGGACACATTTGAACATCGACATTTCGAACGCACATTGCGGTCCGTGGAGAAATATCCAGGACCACTCCGGTCTGAGGGGCCGGCTGCATAAAAACAAAAAGCCACACTGTTCGCGTGACGAGCGGCGATCGCTGCGACTCCGGTCGTAGCGCCGCATCTCTGTCGCGCGTGCAATTGACGGTTTCGCTAGGCCGCCGAGCGGCCGAACGATCCGTTCGAATATATGTTCGATTACGACTCGTCATCCGTATTGGCCGTGTTAAGCCACGTCTATACGATACTTTTGTCGCACAAATAAATTCTCCCCGCCGCACCGTGTCTCCCGCGGCACGGGTGCGCGTCGAGTCTTTACGCAACGACAACGACAACGACGACAACGACGTTCGCGTTTACGCGTCGCGCGTGTTTGCTCGCATCGTCCCGGTCCCGCATGGCGATCGCGCGACGGTCGGCGCCGGTGCGCGCGTCGACGTGTCTCGACGCTGTCGTTGAAAGTTGTCGCGTTCGGCTCAGTTTCTCTTACTCTCGCGAGAGGAAGCGAAACGCGCGCGCCCGCTGCTCTAGCGGTTGCGCCCAGTGTGTGCGTGCGGTGTTTGTGCAATTGTAGTGTGTACGAAATTATTGTGACGTGTGTTCTTAAAACGGACGGAACGATGCCGTCGTTAAC
>NW_025575881.1:0-42615 GCF_905147105.1 Pieris brassicae
GAGTTACACTCCGAGAGCATAGCCAGACGCAGGCACTCTCTTCTACGTACAGTTTTTCTTTTCATAACGATTAACTAAATCATGGGACTTACACTCCGAGAGCATAGCCAGACGGAGGCACTCTCTTCTACATACAGTTATTCGTTTCATAACGATTAACTAAATCATGGGAGTTACACTCCGAGAGCATAGTCAGACGCAGGCACTCTCTTCAACATACAGTTATTCGTTTCATAACGATTAACTAAATCATGAGAGTTACACTCCGAGAGCATAGCCAGACGCAGGCACTCTCTTCTACATACAGTTATTCGTTTCATAACGATTAACTAAATCATGGGAGTTACACTCCGAGAGCATAGCCAGACGCAGGCACTCTCTTCTACATACAGTTATTCGTTTCATAACGATTAACTAAATCATGGGAGTTACACTCCGAGAGCATAGCCAGACGCAGGCACTCTCTTCAACATACAGTTATTCGTTTCATAACGATTAACTAAATCATGGGAGTTACACTCCGAGAGCATAGCCAGACGCAGGCACTCTCTTCAACATACAGTTATTCGTTTCATAACGATTAACTAAATCATGGGAGTTACACTCCGAGAGCATAGCCAGACGCAGGCACTCTCTTCAGCATACAGTCATTCGTTTCATAACGATTAACTAAATCATGGGAGTTACACTCCGAGAGCATAGCCAGACGCAGGCACTCTCTTCTACATACAGTTATTCGTTTCATAACGATTAACTAAATCATGGGAGTTACCCTCCGAGAGCATAGCCAGACGCAGGCACTCTCTTCAACATACAGTTATTCGTTTCATAACGATTAACTAAATCATGGGAGTTACACTCCGAGAGCATAGCCAGACGCAGGCACTCTCTTCAACATACAGTTATTCGTTTCATAACGATTAACTAAATCATGGGAGTTACACTCCGAGAGCATACATAGCCAGACGTAGGCACTCTCTTCTACATACAGTTATTCGTTTCATAACGATTAACTAAATCATGGGAGTTACACTCCGAGAGCATAGCCAGACGCAGGCACTCTCTTCAACATACAGTTATTCGTTTCATAACGATTAACTAAATCATGGGAGTTACACCCCGAGAGCATACATAGCCAGACGTAGGCACTCTCTTCTACATACAGTTATTCGTTTCATAACGATTAACTAAATCATGGGAGTTACACTCCGAGAGCATAGCCAGACGCAGGCACGCTCTTCAACATACAGTTATTCGTTTCATAACGATTAACTAAATCATGGGAGTTACACTCCGAGAGCATACATAGCCAGACGTAGGCACTCTCTTCTACATACAGTTATTCGTTTCATAACGATTAACTAAATCATGGGAGTTACACTCCGAGAGCATAGCCAGACGCAGGCACTCTCTTCTACATACAGTTATTCGTTTCATAACGATTAACTAAATCATGGGAGTTACACTCCGAGAGCATAGCCAGACGCAGGCACTCTCTTCAACATACAGTTATTCGTTTCATAACGATTAACTAAATCATGGGAGTTACACTCCGAGAGCATAGCCAGACGCAGGCACTCTCTTCAACATACAGTTATTCGTTTCATAACGATTAACTAAATCATGGGAGTTACACTCCGAGAGCATACATAGCCAGACGTAGGCACTCTCTTCTACATACAGTTATTCGTTTCATAACGATTAACTAAATCATGGGAGTTACACTCCGAGAGCATAGCCAGACGCAGGCACTCTCTTCAACATACAGTTATTCGTTTCATAACGATTAACTAAATCATGGGAGTTACACCCCGAGAGCATACATAGCCAGACGTAGGCACTCTCTTCTACATACAGTTATTCGTTTCATAACGATTAACTAAATCATGGGAGTTACACTCCGAGAGCATAGCCAGACGCAGGCACTCTCTTCAACATACAGTTATTCGTTTCATAACGATTAACTAAATCATGGGAGTTACACTCCGAGAGCATACTTAGCCAGACGTAGGCACTCTCTTCTACATACAGTTATTCGTTTCATAACGATTAACTAAATCATGGGAGTTACACTCCGAGAGCATAGCCAGACGCAGGCACTCTCTTCAACATACAGTTATTCGTTTCATAACGATTAACTAAATCATGGGAGTTACACTCCGAGAGCATAGCCAGACGCAGGCACTCTCTTCAACATACAGTTATTCGTTTCATAACGATTAACTAAATCATGGGAGTTACACTCCGAGAGCATAGCCAGACGCAGGCACTCTCTTCTACATACAGTTATTCGTTTCATAACGATTAACTAAATCATGGGAGTTACACTCCGAGAGCATAGCCAGACGCAGGCACTCTCTTCTACATACAGTTATTCGTTTCATAACGATTAACTAAATCATGGGAGTTACACTCCGAGAGCATAGCCAGACGCAGGCACTCTCTTCAACATACAGTTATTCGTTTCATAACGATTAACTAAATCATGGGAGTTACACTCCGAGAGCATAGCCAGACGCAGGCACTCTCTTCTACATACAGTTATTCGTTTCATAACGATTAACTAAATCATGGGAGTTACACTCCGAGAGCATAGCCAGACGCAGGCACTCTCTTCAACATACAGTTATTCGTTTCATAACGATTAACTAAATCATGGGAGTTACACTCCGAGAGCATAGCCAGACGCAGGCACTCTCTTCAACATACAGTTATTCGTTTCATAACGATTAACTAAATCATGGGAGTTACACTCCGAGAGCATAGCCAGACGCAGGCACTCTCTTCAACATACAGTTATTCGTTTCATAACGATTAACTAAATCATGGGAGTTACACTCCGAGAGCATAGCCAGACGCAGGCACTCTCTTCTACATACAGTTATTCGTTTCATAACGATTAACTAAATCATGGGAGTTACACTCCGAGAGCATAGCCAGACGCAGGCACTCTCTTCAACATACAGTTATTCGTTTCATAACGATTAACTAAATCATGGGAGTTACACTCCGAGAGCATAGCCAGACGCAGGCACTCTCTTCAACATACAGTTATTCGTTTCATAACGATTAACTAAATCATGGGAGTAACACTCCGAGAGCATAGCCAGACGCAGGCACTCTCTTCAGCATTCAGTCATTCGTTTCATAACGATTAACTAAATCATGGGAGTTACACTCCGAGAGCATAGCCAGACGCAGGCACTCTCTTCTACATACAGTTATTCGTTTCATAACGATTAACTAAATCATGGGAGTTACACTCCGAGAGCATAGCCAGACGCAGGCACTCTCTTCAACATACAGTTATTCGTTTCATAACGATTAACTAAATCATGGGAGTTACACTCCGAGAGCATAGCCAGACGCAGGCACTCTCTTCAACATACAGTTATTCGTTTCATAACGATTAACTAAATCATGGGAGTTACACTCCGAGAGCATACATAGCCAGACGTAGGCACTCTCTTCTACATACAGTTATTCGTTTCATAACGATTAACTAAATCATGGGAGTTACACTCCGAGAGCATAGCCAGACGCAGGCACTCTCTTCAACATACAGTTATTCGTTTCATAACGATTAACTAATTCATGGGAGTTACACCCCGAGAGCATACATAGCCAGACGTAGGCACTCTCTTCTACATACAGTTATTCGTTTCATAACGATTAACTAAATCATGGGAGTTGCACTCCGAGAGCATAGCCAGACGCAGGCACTCTCTTCAACACACAGTTATTCGTTTCATAACGATTAACTAAATCATGGGAGTTACACTCCGAGAGCATACATAGCCAGACGTAGGCACTCTCTTCTACATACAGTTATTCGTTTCATAACGATTAACTAAATCATGGGAGTTACACTCCGAGAGCATAGCCAGACGCAGGCACTCTCTTCAACATACAGTTATTCGTTTCATAACGATTAACTAAATCATGGGAGTTACACTCCGAGAGCATAGCCAGACGCAGGCACTCTCTTCTACATACAGTTATTCGTTTCATAACGATTAACTAAATCATGGGAGTTACACTCCGAGAGCATAGCCAGACGCAGGCACTCTCTTCTACATACAGTTATTCGTTTCATAACGATTAACTAAATCATGGGAGTTACACTCCGAGAGCATAGCCAGACGCAGGCACTCTCTTCTACATACAGTTATTCGTTTCATAACGATTAACTAAATCATGGGAGTTACACTCCGAGAGCATAGCCAGACGCAGGCACTCTCTTCAACATACAGTTATTCGTTTCATAACGATTAACTAAATCATGGGAGTTACACTCCGAGAGCATAGCCAGACGCAGGCACTCTCTTCTACATACAGTTATTCGTTTCATAACGATTAACTAAATCATGGGAGTTACACTCCGAGAGCATAGCCAGACGCAGGCACTCTCTTCAACATACAGTTATTCGTTTCATAACGATTAACTAAATCATGGGAGTTACACTCCGAGAGCATAGCCAGACGCAGGCACTCTCTTCAACATACAGTTATTCGTTTCATAACGATTAACTAAATCATGGGAGTTACACTCCGAGAGCATAGCCAGACGCAGGCACTCTCTTCAACATACAGTTATTCGTTTCATAACGATTAACTAAATCATGGGAGTTACACTCCGAGAGCATAGCCAGACGCAGGCACTCTCTTCAACATACAGTTATTCGTTTCATAACGATTAACTAAATCATGGGAGTTACACTCCGAGAGCATACATAGCCAGACGCAGGCACTCTCTTCAACATACAGTTATTCGTTTCATAACGATTAACTAAATCATGGCAGTTACACTCCGAGAGCATAGCCAGACGCAGGCACTCTCTTCAACATACAGTTATTCGTTTCATAACGATTAACTAAATCATGGGAGTTACACTCCGAGAGCATAGCCAGACGCAGGCACTCTCTTCAACATACAGTTATTCGTTTCATAACGATTAACTAAATCATGGGAGTTACACTCCGAGAGCATAGCCAGACGCAGGCACTCTCTTCAACATACAGTTATTCGTTTCATAACGATTAACTAAATCATGGGAGTTACACTCCGAGAGCATACATAGCCAGACGTAGGCATTCTCTTCTACATACAGTTATTCGTTTCATAACGATTAACTAAATCATGGGAGTTACACTCCGAGAGCATACATAGCCAGACGTAGGCACTCTCTTCTACATACAGTTATTCGTTTCATAACGATTAACTAAATCATGGGAGTTACACTCCGAGAGCATAGCCAGACGCAGGCACTCTCTTCAACATACAGTTATTCGTTTCATAACGATTAACTAAATCATGGGAGTTACACTCCGAGAGCATAGCCAGACGCAGGCACTCTCTTCTACATACAGTTATTCGTTTCATAACGATTAACTAAATCATGGGAGTTACACTCCGAGAGCATAGCCAGACGCAGGCACTCTCTTCAACATACAGTTATTCGTTTCATAACGATTAACTAAATCATGGGAGTTACACTCCGAGAGCATAGCCAGACGCAGGCACTCTCTTCAACATACAGTTATTCGTTTCATAACGATTAACTAAATCATGGGAGTTACACTCCGAGAGCATAGCCAGACGCAGGCACTCTCTTCAACATACAGTTATTCGTTTCATAACGATTAACTAAATCATGGGAGTTACACTCCGAGAGCATAGCCAGACGCAGGCACTCTCTTCAACATACAGTTATTCGTTTCATAACGATTAACTAAATCATGGGAGTTACACTCCGAGAGCATAGCCAGACGCAGGCACTCTCTTCAACATACAGTTATTCGTTTCATAACGATTAACTAAATCATGGGAGTTACACTCCGAGAGCATAGCCAGACGCAGGCACTCTCTTCAACATACAGTTATTCGTTTCATAACGATTAACTAAATCATGGGAGTTACACTCCGAGAGCATAGCCAGACGCAGGCACTCTCTTCAACATACAGTTATTCGTTTCATAACGATTAACTAAATCATGGGAGTTACACCCCGAGAGCATACATAGCCAGACGTAGGCACTCTCTTCTACATACAGTTATTCGTTTCATAACGATTAACTAAATCATGGGAGTTACACTCCGAGAGCATAGCCAGACGCAGGCACTCTCTTCAACATACAGTTATTCGTTTCATAACGATTAACTTAATCATGGGAGTTACACTCCGAGAGCATAGCCAGACGCAGGCACTCTCTTCTACATACAGTTATTCGTTTCATAACGAATAACTAAATCATGGGAGTTACACTCCGAGAGCATAGCCAGACGCAGGCACTCTCTTCAACATACAGTTATTCGTTTCATAACGATTAACTAAATCATGGGAGTTACACTCCGAGAGCATAGCCAGACGCAGGCACTCTCTTCTACATACAGTTATTCGTTTCATAACGATTAACTAAATCATGGGAGTTACACTCCGAGAGCATAGCCAGACGCAGACACTCTCTTCTACATACAGTTATTCGTTTCATAACGATTAACTAAATCATGGGAGTTACACTCCGAGAGCATAGCCAGACGCAGGCACTCTCTTCTACATACAGTTATTCGTTTCATAACGATTAACTAAATCATGGGAGTTACACTCCGAGAGCATAGCCAGACGCAGGCACTCTCTTCTACATACAGTTATTCGTTTCATAACGATTAACTAAATCATGGGAGTTACACTCCGAGAGCATAGCCAGACGCAGGCACTCTCTTCTACATACAGTTATTCGTTTCATAACGATTAACTAAATCATGGGAGTTACACTCCGAGAGCATAGCCAGACGCAGGCACTCTCTTCAACATACAGTTATTCGTTTCATAACGATTAACTAAATCATGGGAGTTACACTCCGAGAGCATAGCCAGACGCAGGCACTCTCTTCTACATACAGTTATTCGTTTCATAACGATTAACTAAATCATGGGAGTTACACTCCGAGAGCATAGCCAGACGCAGGCACTCTCTTCAACATACAGTTATTCGTTTCATAACGATTAACTAAATCATGGGAGTTACACTCCGAGAGCATAGCCAGACGCAGGCACTCTCTTCAACATACAGTTATTCGTTTCATAACGATTAACTAAATCATGGGAGTTACACTCCGAGAGCATAGCCAGACGCAGGCACTCTCTTCAACATACAGTTATTCGTTTCATAACGATTAACTAAATCATGGGAGTTACACTCCGAGAGCATAGCCAGACGCAGGCACTCTCTTCAACATACAGTTATTCGTTTCATAACGATTAACTAAATCATGGGAGTTACACTCCGAGAGCATACACAGCCAGACGCAGGCACTCTCTTCAACATACAGTTATTCGTTTCATAACGATTAACTAAATCATGGGAGTTACACTCCGAGAGCATAGCCAGACGCAGGCACTCTCTTCAACATACAGTTATTCGTTTCATAACGATTAACTAAATCATGGGAGTTACACTCCGAGAGCATAGCCAGACGCAGGCACTCTCTTCAACATACAGTTATTCGTTTCATAACGATTAACTAAATCATGGGAGTTACACTCCGAGAGCATAGCCAGACGCAGGCACTCTCTTCAACATACAGTTATTCGTTTCATAACGATTAACTAAATCATGGGAGTTACACTCCGAGAGCATACATAGCCAGACGTAGGCATTCTCTTCTACATACAGTTATTCGTTTCATAACGATTAACTAAATCATGGGAGTTACACTCCGAGAGCATACATAGCCAGACGTAGGCACTCTCTTCTACATACAGTTATTCGTTTCATAACGATTAACTAAATCATGGGAGTTACACTCCGAGAGCATAGCCAGACGCAGGCACTCTCTTCAACATACAGTTATTCGTTTCATAACGATTAACTAAATCATGGGAGTTACACTCCGAGAGCATAGCCAGACGCAGGCACTCTCTTCTACATACAGTTATTCGTTTCATAACGATTAACTAAATCATGGGAGTTACACTCCGAGAGCATAGCCAGACGCAGGCACTCTCTTCAACATACAGTTATTCGTTTCATAACGATTAACTAAATCATGGGAGTTACACTCCGAGAGCATAGCCAGACGCAGGCACTCTCTTCAACATACAGTTATTCGTTTCATAACGATTAACTAAATCATGGGAGTTACACTCCGAGAGCATACATAGCCAGACGTAGGCACTCTCTTCTACATACAGTTATTCGTTTCATAACGATTAACTAAATCATGGGAGTTACACTCCGAGAGCATAGCCAGACGCAGGCACTCTCTTCAACATACAGTTATTCGTTTCATAACGATTAACTAAATCATGGGAGTTACACCCCGAGAGCATACATAGCCAGACGTAGGCACTCTCTTCTACATACAGTTATTCGTTTCATAACGATTAACTAAATCATGGGAGTTACACTCCGAGAGCATAGCCAGACGCAGGCACTCTCTTCAACATACAGTTATTCGTTTCATAACGATTAACTAAATCATGGGAGTTACACTCCGAGAGCATAGCCAGACGCAGGCACTCTCTTCAACATACAGTTATTCGTTTCATAACGATTAACTAAATCATGGGAGTTACACTCCGAGAGCATACATAGCCAGACGTAGGCACTCTCTTCTACATACAGTTATTCGTTTCATAACGATTAACTAAATCATGGGAGTTACACTCCGAGAGCATAGCCAGACGCAGGCACTCTCTTCTACATACAGTTATTCGTTTCATAACGATTAACTAAATCATGGGAGTTACACTCCGAGAGCATAGCCAGACGCAGGCACTCTCTTCAACATACAGTTATTCGTTTCATAACGATTAACTAAATCATGGGAGTTACACTCCGAGAGCATAGCCAGACGCAGGCACTCTCTTCTACATACAGTTATTCGTTTCATAACGATTAACTAAATCATGGGAGTTACACTCCGAGAGCATAGCCAGACGCAGGCACTCTCTTCTACATACAGTTATTCGTTTCATAACGATTAACTAAATCATGGGAGTTACACTCCGAGAGCATAGCCAGACGCAGGCACTCTCTTCTACATACAGTTATTCGTTTCATAACGATTAACTAAATCATGGGAGTTACACTCCGAGAGCATAGCCAGACGCAGGCACTCTCTTCAACATACAGTTATTCGTTTCATAACGATTAACTAAATCATGGGAGTTACACTCCGAGAGCATAGCCAGACGCAGGCACTCTCTTCTACATACAGTTATTCGTTTCATAACGATTAACTAAATCATGGGAGTTACACTCCGAGAGCATAGCCAGACGCAGGCACTCTCTTCAACATACAGTTATTCGTTTCATAACGATTAACTAAATCATGGGAGTTACACTCCGAGAGCATAGCCAGACGCAGGCACTCTCTTCAACATACAGTTATTCGTTTCATAACGATTAACTAAATCATGGGAGTTACACTCCGAGAGCATAGCCAGACGCAGGCACTCTCTTCAACATACAGTTATTCGTTTCATAACGATTAACTAAATCATGGGAGTTACACTCCGAGAGCATAGCCAGACGCAGGCACTCTCTTCAACATACAGTTATTCGTTTCATAACGATTAACTAAATCATGGGAGTTACACTCCGAGAGCATACATAGCCAGACGCAGGCACTCTCTTCAACATACAGTTATTCGTTTCATAACGATTAACTAAATCATGGGAGTTACACTCCGAGAGCATAGCCAGACGCAGGCACTCTCTTCAACATACAGTTATTCGTTTCATAACGATTAACTAAATCATGGGAGTTACACTCCGAGAGCATAGCCAGACGCAGGCACTCTCTTCAACATACAGTTATTCGTTTCATAACGATTAACTAAATCATGGGAGTTACACTCCGAGAGCATAGCCAGACGCAGGCACTCTCTTCAACATACAGTTATTCGTTTCATAACGATTAACTAAATCATGGGAGTTACACTCCGAGAGCATACATAGCCAGACGTAGGCACTCTCTTCTACATACAGTTATTCGTTTCATAACGATTAACTAAATCATGGGAGTTACACTCCGAGAGCATAGCCAGACGCAGGCACTCTCTTCAACATACAGTTATTCGTTTCATAACGATTAACTAAATCATGGGAGTTACACTCCGAGAGCATAGCCAGACGCAGGCACTCTCTTCTACATACAGTTATTCGTTTCATAACGATTAACTAAATCATGGGAGTTACACTCCGAGAGCATACATAGCCAGACGCAGGCACTCTCTTCTACATACAGTTATTCGTTTCATAACGATTAACTAAATCATGGGAGTTACACTCCGAGAGCATAGCCAGACGCAGGCACTCTCTTCTACATACAGTTATTCGTTTCATAACGATTAACTAAATCATGGGAGTTACACTCCGAGAGCATAGCCAGACGCAGGCACTCTCTTCAACATACAGTTATTCGTTTCATAACGATTAACTAAATCATGGGAGTTACACTCCGAGAGCATAGCCAGACGCAGGCACTCTCTTCAACATACAGTTATTCGTTTCATAACGATTAACTAAATCATGGGAGTTACACTCCGAGAGCATACATAGCCAGACGTAGGCACTCTCTTCTACATACAGTTATTCGTTTCATAACGATTAACTAAATCATGGGAGTTACACTCCGAGAGCATAGCCAGACGCAGGGACTCTCTTCTACATACAGTTATTCGTTTCATAACGATTAACTAAATCATGGGAGTTACACTCCGAGAGCATAGCCAGACGCAGGCACTCTCTTCAACATACAGTTATTCGTTTCATAACGATTAACTAAATCATGGGAGTTACACTCCGAGAGCATACATAGCCAGACGTAGGCACTCTCTTCTACATACAGTTATTCGTTTCATAACGATTAACTAAATCATGGGAGTTACACTCCGAGAGCATACATAGCCAGACGTAGGCACTCCCTTCTACATACAGTTATTCGTTTCATAACGATTAACTAAATCATGGGAGTTACACTCCGAGAGCATAGCCAGACGCAGGCACTCTCTTCAACATACAGTTATTCGTTTCATAACGATTAACTAAATCATGGGAGTTACACTCCGAGAGCATAGCCAGACGCAGGCACTCTCTTCAACATACAGTTATTCGTTTCATAACGATTAACTAAATCATGGGAGTTACACTCCGAGAGCATAGCCAGACGCAGGCACTCTCTTCAACATACAGTTATTCGTTTCATAACGATTAACTAAATCATGGGAGTTACACTCCGAGAGCATAGCCAGACGCAGGCACTCTCTTCAACATACAGTTATTCGTTTCATAACGATTAACTAAATCATGGGAGTTACACTCCGAGAGCATACATAGCCAGACGTAGGCACTCTCTTCTACATACAGTTATTCGTTTCATAACGATTAACTAAATCATGGGAGTTACACTCCGAGAGCATAGCCAGACGCAGGCACTCTCTTCTACATACAGTTATTCGTTTCATAACGATTAAATAAATCATGGGAGTTACACTCCGAGAGCATAGCCAGACGCAGGCACTCTCTACAACATACAGTTATTCGTTTCATAACGATTAAGTAAATCATGGGAGTTACACTCCGAGAGCATAGCCAGACGCAGGCACTCTCTTCAACATACAGTTATTCGTTTCATAACGATTAACTAAATCATGGGAGTTACACTCCGAGAGCATACCTAGCCAGACGTAGGCACTCTCTTCTACATACAGTTATTCGTTTCATAACGATTAACTAAATCATGGGAGTTACACTCCGAGAGCATAGCCAGACGCAGGCACTCTCTTCAACATACAGTTATTCGTTTCATAACGATTAACTAAATCATGGGAGTTACACTCCGAGAGAATAGCCAGACGCAGGCACTCTCTTCAACATACAGTTATTCGTTTCATAACGATTAACTAAATCATGGGAGTTACACTCCGAGAGCATAGCCAGACGCAGGCACTCTCTTCAACATACAGTTATTCGTTTCATAACGATTAACTAAATCATGGGAGTTACACTCCGAGAGCATAGCCAGACGCAGGCACTCTCTTCAACATACAGTTATTCGTTTCATAACGATTAACTAAATCATGGGAGTTACACTCCGAGAGCATACATAGCCAGACGTAGGCACTCTCTTCTACATACAGATATTCGTTTCATAACGATTAACTAAATCATGGGAGTTACACTCCGAGAGCATACATAGCCAGACGTAGGCACTCTCTTCTACATACAGTTATTCGTTTCATAACGATTAACTAAATCATGGGAGTTACACTCCGAGAGCATAGCCAGACGCAGGCACTCTCTTCAACATACAGTTATTCGTTTCATAACGATTAACTAAATCATGGGAGTTACACTCCGAGAGCATAGCCAGACGCAGGCACTCTCTTCAACATACAGTTATTCGTTTCATAACGATTAACTAAATCATGGGAGTTACACTCCGAGAGCATACATAGCCAGACGTAGGCACTCTCTTCTACATACAGTTATTCGTTTCATAACGATTAACTAAATCATGGGAGTTACACTCCGAGAGCATAGCCAGACGCAGGCACTCTCTTCAACATACAGTTATTCGTTTCATAACGATTAACTAAATCATGGGAGTTACACTCCGAGAGCATAGCCAGACGCAGGCACTCTCTTCTACATACAGTTATTCGTTTCATAACGATTAACTAAATCATGGGAGTTACACTCCGAGAGCATAGCCAGACGCAGGCACTCTCTTCAACATACAGTTATTCGTTTCATAACGATTAACTAAATCATGGGAGTTACACTCCGAGAGCATACATAGCCAGACGCAGGCACTCTCTTCTACATACAGTTATTCGTTTCATAACGATTAACTAAATCATGGGAGTTACACTCCGAGAGCATAGCCAGACGCAGGCACTCTCTTCTACATACAGTTATTCGTTTCATAACGATTAACTAAATCATGGGAGTTACACTCCGAGAGCATACATAGCCAGACGTAGGCACTCTCTTCTACATACAGTTATTCGTTTCATAACGATTAACTAAATCATGGGAGTTACACTCCGAGAGCATAGCCAGACGCAGGCACTCTCTTCAACATACAGTTATTCGTTTCATAACGATTAACTAAATCATGGGAGTTACACTCCGAGAGCATAGCCAGACGCAGGCACTCTCTTCTACATACAGTTATTCGTTTCATAACGATAAACTAAATCATGGGAGTTACACTCCGAGAGCATAGCCAGACGCAGGCACTCTCTTCAACATACAGTTATTCGTTTCATAACGATTAACTAAATCATGGGAGTTACACTCCGAGAGCATACATAGCCAGACGCAGGCACTCTCTTCTACATACAGTTATTCGTTTCATAACGATTAACTAAATCATGGGAGTTACACTCCGAGAGCATAGCCAGACGCAGGCACTCTCTTCTACATACAGTTATTCGTTTCATAACGATTAACTAAATCATGGGAGTTACACTCCGAGAGCATAGCCAGACGCAGGCACTCTCTTCAACATACAGTTATTCGTTTCATAACGATTAACTAAATCATGGGAGTTACACTCCGAGAGCATAGCCAGACGCAGGCACTCTCTTCAACATACAGTTATTCGTTTCATAACGATTAACTAAATCATGGGAGTTACACTCCGAGAGCATACATAGCCAGACGTAGGCACTCTCTTCTACATACAGTTATTCGTTTCATAACGATTAACTAAATCATGGGAGTTACACTCCGAGAGCATAGCCAGACGCAGGCACTCTCTTCAACATACAGTTATTCGTTTCATAACGATTAACTAAATCATGGGAGTTACACTCCGAGAGCATACATAGCCAGACGTAGGCACTCTCTTCTACATACAGTTATTCGTTTCATAACGATTAACTAAATCATGGGAGTTACACTCCGAGAGCATAGCCAGACGCAGGCACTCTCTTCAACATACAGTTATTCGTTTCATAACGATTAACTAAATCATGGGAGTTACACTCCGAGAGCATACATAGCCAGACGTAGGCACTCTCTTCAACATACAGTTATTCGTTTCATAACGATTAACTAAATCATGGGAGTTACACTCCGAGAGCATACATAGCCAGACGTAGGCACTCTCTTCTACATACAGTTATTCGTTTCATAACGATTAACTAAATCATGGGAGTTACACTCCGAGAGCATACATAGCCAGACGTAGGCACTCTCTTCTACATACAGTTATTCGTTTCATAACGATTAACTAAATCATGGGAGTTACACTCCGAGAGCATAGCCAGACGCAGGCACTCTCTTCAACATACAGTTATTCGTTTCATAACGATTAACTAAATCATGGGAGTTACACTCCGAGAGCATAGCCAGACGCAGGCACTCTCTTCAACATACAGTTATTCGTTTCATAACGATTAACTAAATCATGGGAGTTACACTCCGAGAGCATAGCCAGACGCAGGCACTCTCTTCAACATACAGTTATTCGTTTCATAACGATTAACTAAATCATGGGAGTTACACTCCGAGAGCATAGCCAGACGCAGGCACTCTCTTCTACATACAGTTATTCGTTTCATAACGATTAACTAAATCATGGGAGTTACACTCCGAGAGCATACATAGCTAGACGTAGGCACTCTCTTCTACATACAGTTATTCGTTTCATAACGATTAACTAAATCATGGGAGTTACACTCCGAGAGCATAGCCAGACGCAGGCACTCTCTTCTACATACAGTTATTCGTTTCATAACGATTAACTAAATCATGGGAGTTACACTCCGAGAGCATAGTCAGACGCAGGCACTCTCTTCAACATACAGTTATTCGTTTCATAACGATTAACTAAATCATGGGAGTTACACTCCGAGAGAATAGCCAGACGCAGGCACTCTCTTCAACATACAGTTATTCGTTTCATAACGATTAACTAAATCATGGGAGTTACACTCCGAGAGCATAGCCAGACGCAGGCACTCTCTTCAACATACAGTTATTCGTTTCATAACGATTAACTAAATCATGGGAGTTACACTCCGAGAGCATAGCCAGACGCAGGCACTCTCTTCAACATACAGTTATTCGTTTCATAACGATTAACTAAATCATGGGAGTTACACTCCGAGAGCATACATAGCCAGACGTAGGCACTCTCTTCTACATACAGTTATTCGTTTCATAACGATTAACTAAATCATGGGAGTTACACTCCGAGAGCATAGCCAGACGCAGGCTCTCTCTTCAACATACAGTTATTCGTTTCATAACGATTAACTAAATCATGGGAGTTACACTCCGAGAGCATAGCCAGACGCAGGCACTCTCTTCTACATACAGTTATTCGTTTCATAACGATTAACTAAATCATGGGAGTTACACTCCGAGAGCATAGCCAGACGCAGGCACTCTCTTCAACATACAGTTATTCGTTTCATAACGATTAACTAAATCATGGGAGTTACACTCCGAGAGCATACATAGCCAGACGCAGGCACTCTCTTCTACATACAGTTATTCGTTTCATAACGATTAACTAAATCATGGGAGTTACACTCCGAGAGCATAGCCAGACGCAGGCACTCTCTTCTACATACAGTTATTCGTTTCATAACGATTAACTAAATCATGGGAGTTACACTCCGAGAGCATAGCCAGACGCAGGCACTCTCTTCAACATACAGTTATTCGTTTCATAACGATTAACTAAATCATGGGAGTTACACTCCGAGAGCATAGCCAGACGCAGGCACTCTCTTCAACATACAGTTATTCGTTTCATAACGATTAACTAAATCATGGGAGTTACACTCCGAGAGCATAGCCAGACGCAGGCACTCTCTTCAACATACAGTTATTCGTTTCATAACGATTAACTAAATCATGGGAGTTACACTCCGAGAGCATACATAGCCAGACGTAGGCACTCTCTTCTACATACAGTTATTCGTTTCATAACGATTAAGTAAATCATGGGAGTTACACTCCGAGAGCATAGCCAGACGCAGGCACTCTCTTCAACATACAGTTATTCGTTTCATAACGATTAACTAAATCATGGGAGTTACACTCCGAGAGCATACATAGCCAGACGTAGGCACTCTCTTCTACATACAGTTATTCGTTTCATAACGATTAACTAAATCATGGGAGTTACACTCCGAGAGCATAGCCAGACGCACGCACTCTCTTCAACATACAGTTATTCGTTTCATAACGATTAACTAAATCATGGAAGTTACACTCCGAGAGCATACATAGCCAGACGTAGGCACTCTCTTCTACATACAGTTATTCGTTTCATAACGATTAACTAAATCATGGGAGTTACACTCCGAGAGCATACATAGCCAGACGTAGGCACTCTCTTCAACATACAGTTATTCGTTTCATAACGATTAACTAAATCATGGGAGTTACACTCCGAGAGCATAGCCAGACGCAGGCACTCTCTTCAACATACAGTTATTCGTTTCATAACGATTAACTAAATCATGGGAGTTACACTCCGAGAGCATAGCCAGACGCAGGCACTCTCTTCAACATACAGTTATTCGTTTCATAACGATTAACTAAATCATGGGAGTTACACTCCGAGAGCATAGCCAGACGCAGGCACTCTCTTCATCATACAGTTATTCGTTTCATAACGATTAACTAAATCATGGGAGTTACACTCCGAGAGCATAGCCAGACGCAGGCACTCTCTTCTACATACAGTTATTCGTTTCATAACGATTAACTAAATCATGGGAGTTACACTCCGAGAGCATACATAGCTAGACGTAGGCACTCTCTTCTACATACAGTTATTCGTTTCATAACGATTAACTAAATCATGGGAGTTACACTCCGAGAGCATAGCCAGACGCAGGCACTCTCTTATACATACAGTTATTCGTTTCATAACGATTAACTAAATCATGGGAGTTACACTCCGAGAGCATAGCCAGACGCAGGCACTCTCTTCAACATACAGTTATTCGTTTCATAACGATTAACTAAATCATGGGAGTTACACTCCGAGAGCATACATAGCCAGACGTAGGCACTCTCTTCTACATACAGTTATTCGTTTCATAACGATTAACTAAATCATGGGAGTTACACTCCGAGAGCATAGCCAGACGCAGGCACTCTCTTCTACATACTGTTATTCGTTTCATAACGATTAACTAAATCATGGGAGTTACACTCCGAGAGCATAGCCAGACGCAGGCACTCTCTTCAACATACAGTTATTCGTTTCATAACGATTAACTAAATCATGGGAGTTACACTCCGAGAGCATAGCCAGACGCAGGCACTCTCTTCAACATACAGTTATTCGTTTCATAACGATTAACTAAATCATGGGAGTTACACTCCGAGAGCATACATAGCCAGACGCAGGCACTCTCTTCTACATACAGTTATTCGTTTCATAACGATTAACTAAATCATGGTAGTTACACTCCGAGAGCATAGCCAGACGCAGGCACTCTCTTCAACATACAGTTATTCGTTTCATAACGATTAACTAAATCATGGGAGTTACACTCCGAGAGCATAGCCAGACGCAGGCACTCTCTTCTACATACAGTTATTCGTTTCATAACGATAAACTAAATCATGGGAGTTACACTCCGAGAGCATAGCCAGACGCAGGCACTCTCTTCAACATACAGTTATTCGTTTCATAACGATTAACTAAATCATGGGAGTTACACTCCGAGAGCATACATAGCCAGACGTAGGCACTCTCTTCTACATACAGTTATTCGTTTCATAACGATTAACTAAATCATGGGAGTTACACTCCGAGAGCATAGCCAGACGCAGGCACTCTCTTCTACATACAGTTATTCGTTTCATAACGATTAACTAAATCATGGGAGTTACACTCCGAGAGCATAGCCAGACGCAGGCACTCTCTTCAACATACAGTTATTCGTTTCATAACGATTAACTAAATCATGGGAGTTACACTCCGAGAGCATAGCCAGACGCAGGCACTCTCTTCAACATACAGTTATTCGTTTCATAACGATTAACTAAATCATGGGAGTTACACTCCGAGAGCATACATAGCCAGACGTAGGCACTCTCTTCTACATACAGTTATTCGTTTCATAACGATTAACTAAATCATGGGAGTTACACTCCGAGAGCATAGCCAGACGCAGGCACTCTCTTCAACATACAGTTATTCGTTTCATAACGATTAACTAAATCATGGGAGTTACACTCCGAGAGCATACATAGCCAGACGTAGGCACTCTCTTCTACATACAGTTATTCGTTTCATAACGATTAACTAAATCATGGGAGTTACACTCCGAGAGCATACATAGCCAGACGTAGGCACTCTCTTCTACATACAGTTATTCGTTTCATAACGATTAACTAAATCATGGGAGTTACACTCCGAGAGCATAGCCAGACGCAGGCACTCTCTTCAACATACAGTTATTCGTTTCATAACGATTAACTAAATCATGGGAGTTACACTCCGAGAGCATACATAGCCAGACGTAGGCACTCTCTTCTACATACAGTTATTCGTTTCATAACGATTAACTAAATCATGGGAGTTACACTCCGAGAGCATAGCCAGACGCAGGCACTCTCTTCAACATACAGTTATTCGTTTCATAACGATTAACTAAATCATGGGAGTTACACTCCGAGAGCATACATAGCCAGACGTAGGCACTCTCTTCTACATACAGTTATTCGTTTCATAACGATTAACTAAATCATGGGAGTTACACTCCGAGAGCATAGCCAGACGCAGGCACTCTCTTCAACATACAGTTATTCGTTTCATAACGATTAACTAAATCATGGGAGTTACACTCCGAGAGCATACATAGCCAGACGTAGGCACTCTCTTCTACATACAGTTATTCGTTTCATAACGATTAACTAAATCATGGGAGTTACACTCCGAGAGCATAGCCAGACGCAGGCACTCTCTTCAACATACAGTTATTCGTTTCATAACGATTAACTAAATCATGGGAGTTACACTCCGAGAGCATACATAGCCAGACGTAGGCACTCTCTTCAACATACAGTTATTCGTTTCATAACGATTAACTAAATCATGGGAGTTACACTCCGAGAGCATACATAGCCAGACGTAGGCACTCTCTTCTACATACAGTTATTCGTTTCATAACGATTAACTAAATCATGGGAGTTACACTCCGAGAGCATACATAGCCAGACGTAGGCACTCTCTTCTACATACAGTTATTCGTTTCATAACGATTAACTAAATCATGGGAGTTACACTCCGAGAGCATAGCCAGACGCAGGCACTCTCTTCTTCATACAGTTATTCGTTTCATAACGATTAACTAAATCATGGGAGTTACACTCCGAGAGCATACATAGCTAGACGTAGGCACTCTCTTCTACATACAGTTATTCGTTTCATAACGATTAACTAAATCATGGGAGTTACACTCCGAGAGCATAGCCAGACGCAGGCACTCTCTTCTACATACAGTTATTCGTTTCATAACGATTAACTAAATCATGGGAGTTACACTCCGAGAGCATAGTCAGACGCAGGCACTCTCTTCAACATACAGTTATTCGTTTCATAACGATTAACTAAATCATGGGAGTTACACTCCGAGAGAATAGCCAGACGCAGGCACTCTCTTCAACATACAGTTATTCGTTTCATAACGATTAACTAAATCATGGGAGTTACACTCCGAGAGCATAGCCAGACGCAGGCACTCTCTTCAACATACAGTTATTCGTTTCATAACGATTAACTAAATCATGGGAGTTACACTCCGAGAGCATACATAGCCAGACGTAGGCACTCTCTTCTACATACAATTATTCGTTTCATAACGATTAACTAAATCATGGGAGTTACACTCCGAGAGCATAGCCAGACGCAGGCACTCTCTTCAACATACAGTTATTCGTTTCATAACGATTAACTAAATCATGGGAGTTACACTCCGAGAGCATAGCCAGACGCAGGCACTCTCTTCTACATACAGTTATTCGTTTCATAACGATTAACTAAATCATGGGAGTTACACTCCGAGAGCATAGGCAGACGCAGGCACTCTCTTCAACATACAGTTATTCGTTTCATAACGATTAACTAAATCATGGGAGTTACACTCCGAGAGCATAGCCAGACGCAGGCACTCTCTTCAACATACAGTTATTCGTTTCATAACGATTAACTAAATCATGGGAGTTACACTCCGAGAGCATAGCCAGACGCAGGCACTCTCTTCTACATACAGTTATTCGTTTCATAACGATTAACTAAATCATGGGAGTTACACTCCGAGAGCATAGCCAGACGCAGGCACTCTCTACAACATACAGTTATTCGTTTCATAACGATTAACTAAATCATGGGAGTTACACTCCGAGAGCATAGCCAGACGCAGGCACTCTCTTCAACATACAGTTATTCGTTTCATAACGATTAACTAAATCATGGGAGTTACACTCCGAGAGCATACATAGCCAGACGTAGGCACTCTCTTCTACATACAGTTATTCGTTTCATAACGATTAACTAAATCATGGGAGTTACACTCCGAGAGCATAGCCAGACGCAGGCACTCTCTTCAACATACAGTTATTCGTTTCATAACGATTAACTAAATCATGGGAGTTACACTCCGAGAGCATACATAGCCAGACGTAGGCACTCTCTTCTACATACAGTTATTCGTTTCATAACGATTAACTAAATCATGGGAGTTACACTCCGAGAGCATAGCCAGACGCAGGCACTCTCTTCAACATACAGTTATTCGTTTCATAACGATTAACTAAATCATGGGAGTTACACTCCGAGAGCATAGCCAGACGCAGGCACTCTCTTCAACATACAGTTATTCGTTTCATAACGATTAACTAAATCATGGGAGTTACACTCCGAGAGCATACATAGCCAGACGTAGGCACTCTCTTCTACATACAGTTATTCGTTTCATAACGATTAACTAAATCATGGGAGTTACACTCCGAGAGCATAGCCAGACGCAGGCACTCTCTTCTACATACAGTTATTCGTTTCATAACGATTAACTAAATCATGGGAGTTACACTCCGAGAGCATAGCCAGACGCAGGCACTCTCTTCAACATACAGTTATTCGTTTCATAACGATTAACTAAATCATGGGAGTTACACTCCGAGAGCATACATAGCCAGACGTAGGCACTCTCTTCTACATACAGTTATTCGTTTCATAACGATTAACTAAATCATGGGAGTTACACTCCGAGAGCATACATAGCCAGACGTAGGCACTCTCTTCTACATACAGTTATTCGTTTCATAACGATTAACTAAATCATGGGAGTTACACTCCGAGAGCATAGCCAGACGCAGGCACTCTCTTCAACATACAGTTATTCGTTTCATAACGATTAACTAAATCATGGGAGTTACACTCCGAGAGCATAGCCAGACGCAGGCACTCTCTTCAACATACAGTAATTCGTTTCATAACGATTAACTAAATCATGGGAGTTACACTCCGAGAGCATAGCCAGACGCAGGCACTCTCTTCAACATACAGTTATTCGTTTCATAACGATTAACTAAATCATGGGAGTTACACTCCGAGAGCATAGCCAGACGCAGGCACTCTCTTCTTCATACAGTTATTCGTTTCATAACGATTAACTAAATCATGGGAGTTACACTCCGAGAGCATAGCCAGACGCAGGCACTCTCTTCTACATACAGTTATTCGTTTCATAACGATTAACTAAATCATGGGAGTTACACTCCGAGAGCATAGCCAGACGCAGGCACTCTCTTCAACATACAGTTATTCGTTTCATAACGATTAACTAAATCATGGGAGTTACACTCCGAGAGAATAGCCAGACGCAGGCACTCTCTTCAACATACAGTTATTCGTTTCATAACGATTAACTAAATCATGGGAGTTACACTCCGAGAGCATAGCCAGACGCAGGCACTCTCTTCAACATACAGTTATTCGTTTCATAACGATTAACTAAATCATGGGAGTTACACTCCGAGAGCATACATAGCCAGACGTAGGCACTCTCTTCTACATACAATTATTCGTTTCATAACGATTAACTAAATCATGGGAGTTACACTCCGAGAGCATAGCCAGACGCAGGCACTCTCTTCAACATACAGTTATTCGTTTCATAACGATTAACTAAATCATGGGAGTTACACTCCGAGAGCATAGCCAGACGCAGGCACTCTCTTCTACATACAGTTATTCGTTTCATAACGATTAACTAAATCATGGGAGTTACACTCCGAGAGCATAGGCAGACGCAGGCACTCTCTTCAACATACAGTTATTCGTTTCATAACGATTAACTAAATCATGGGAGTTACACTCCGAGAGCATAGCCAGACGCAGGCACTCTCTTCAACATACAGTTATTCGTTTCATAACGATTAACTAAATCATGGGAGTTACACTCCGAGAGCATAGCCAGACGCAGGCACTCTCTTCTACATACAGTTATTCGTTTCATAACGATTAACTAAATCATGGGAGTTACACTCCGAGAGCATAGCCAGACGCAGGCACTCTCTACAACATACAGTTATTCGTTTCATAACGATTAACTAAATCATGGGAGTTACACTCCGAGAGCATAGCCAGACGCAGGCACTCTCTTCAACATACAGTTATTCGTTTCATAACGATTAACTAAATCATGGGAGTTACACTCCGAGAGCATACATAGCCAGACGTAGGCACTCTCTTCTACATACAGTTATTCGTTTCATAACGATTAACTAAATCATGGGAGTTACACTCCGAGAGCATAGCCAGACGCAGGCACTCTCTTCAACATACAGTTATTCGTTTCATAACGATTAACTAAATCATGGGAGTTACACTCCGAGAGCATACATAGCCAGACGTAGGCACTCTCTTCTACATACAGTTATTCGTTTCATAACGATTAACTAAATCATGGGAGTTACACTCCGAGAGCATAGCCAGACGCAGGCACTCTCTTCAACATACAGTTATTCGTTTCATAACGATTAACTAAATCATGGGAGTTACACTCCGAGAGCATAGCCAGACGCAGGCACTCTCTTCAACATACAGTTATTCGTTTCATAACGATTAACTAAATCATGGGAGTTACACTCCGAGAGCATACATAGCCAGACGTAGGCACTCTCTTCTACATACAGTTATTCGTTTCATAACGATTAACTAAATCATGGGAGTTACACTCCGAGAGCATAGCCAGACGCAGGCACTCTCTTCTACATACAGTTATTCGTTTCATAACGATTAACTAAATCATGGGAGTTACACTCCGAGAGCATAGCCAGACGCAGGCACTCTCTTCAACATACAGTTATTCGTTTCATAACGATTAACTAAATCATGGGAGTTACACTCCGAGAGCATACATAGCCAGACGTAGGCACTCTCTTCTACATACAGTTATTCGTTTCATAACGATTAACTAAATCATGGGAGTTACACTCCGAGAGCATACATAGCCAGACGTAGGCACTCTCTTCTACATACAGTTATTCGTTTCATAACGATTAACTAAATCATGGGAGTTACACTCCGAGAGCATAGCCAGACGCAGGCACTCTCTTCAACATACAGTTATTCGTTTCATAACGATTAACTAAATCATGGGAGTTACACTCCGAGAGCATAGCCAGACGCAGGCACTCTCTTCAACATACAGTAATTCGTTTCATAACGATTAACTAAATCATGGGAGTTACACTCCGAGAGCATAGCCAGACGCAGGCACTCTCTTCAACATACAGTTATTCGTTTCATAACGATTAACTAAATCATGGGAGTTACACTCCGAGAGCATAGCCAGACGCAGGCACTCTCTTCTTCATACAGTTATTCGTTTCATAACGATTAACTAAATCATGGGAGTTACACTCCGAGAGCATAGCCAGACGCAGGCACTCTCTTCTACATACAGTTATTCGTTTCATAACGATTAACTAAATCATGGGAGTTACACTCCGAGAGCATAGCCAGACGCAGGCACTCTCTTCAACATACAGTTATTCGTTTCATAACGATTAACTAAATCATGGGAGTTACACTCCGAGAGCATAGCCAGACGCAGGCACTCTCTTCAACATACAGTTATTCGTTTCATAACGATTAACTAAATCATGGGAGTTACACTCCGAGAGCATAGCCAGACGCAGGCACTCTCTTCAACATACAGTTATTCGTTTCATAACGATTAACTAAATCATGGGAGTTACACTCCGAGAGCATACATAGCCAGACGTAGGCACTCTCTTCTACATACAGTTATTCGTTTCATAACGATTAACTAAATCATGGGAGTTACACTCCGAGAGCATAGCCAGACGCAGGCACTCTCTTCAACATACAGTTATTCGTTTCATAACGATTAACTAAATCATGGGAGTTACACTCCGAGAGCATACATAGCCAGACGTAGGCACTCTCTTCTACATACAGTTATTCGTTTCATAACGATTAACTAAATCATGGGAGTTACACTCCGAGAGCATAGCCAGACGCACGCACTCTCTTCAACATACAGTTATTCGTTTCATAACGATTAACTAAATCATGGGAGTTACACTCCGAGAGCATACATAGCCAGACGTAGGCACTCTCTTCTACATACAGTTATTCGTTTCATAACGATTAACTAAATCATGGGAGTTACACTCCGAGAGCATACATAGCCAGACGTAGGCACTCTCTTCTACATACAGTTATTCGTTTCATAACGATTAACTAAATCATGGGAGTTACACTCCGAGAGCATAGCCAGACGCAGGCACTCTCTTCAACATACAGTTATTCGTTTCATAACGATTAACTAAATCATGGGAGTTACACTCCGAGAGCATAGCCAGACGCAGGCACTCTCTTCAACATACAGTTATTCGTTTCATAACGATTAACTAAATCATGGGAGTTACACTCCGAGAGCATAGCCAGACGCAGGCACTCTCTTCATCATACAGTTATTCGTTTCATAACGATTAACTAAATCATGGGAGTTACACTCCGAGAGCATAGCCAGACGCAGGCACTCTCTTCTACATACAGTTATTCGTTTCATAACGATTAACTAAATCATGGGAGTTACACTCCGAGAGCATACATAGCTAGACGTAGGCACTCTCTTCTACATACAGTTATTCGTTTCATAACGATTAACTAAATCATGGGAGTTACACTCCGAGAGCATAGCCAGACGCAGGCACTCTCTTCTACATACAGTTATTCGTTTCATAACGATTAACTAAATCATGGGAGTTACACTCCGAGAGCATAGCCAGACGCAGGCACTCTCTTCAACATACAGTTATTCGTTTCATAACGATTAACTAAATCATGGGAGTTACACTCCGAGAGCATACATAGCCAGACGTAGGCACTCTCTTCTACATACAGTTATTCGTTTCATAACGATTAACTAAATCATGGGAGTTACACTCCGAGAGCATAGCCAGACGCACGCACTCTCTTCAACATACAGTTATTCGTTTCATAACGATTAACTAAATCATGGGAGTTACACTCCGAGAGCATACATAGCCAGACGTAGGCACTCTCTTCTACATACAGTTATTCGTTTCATAACGATTAACTAAATCATGGGAGTTACACTCCGAGAGCATACATAGCCAGACGTAGGCACTCTCTTCTACATACAGTTATTCGTTTCATAACGATTAACTAAATCATGGGAGTTGCACTCCGAGAGCATAGCCAGACGCAGGCACTCTCTTCAACATACAGTTATTCGTTTCATAACGATTAACTAAATCATGGGAGTTACACTCCGAGAGCATAGCCAGACGCAGGCACTCTCTTCAACATACAGTTATTCGTTTCATAACGATTAACTAAATCATGGGAGTTACACTCCGAGAGCATAGCCAGACGCAGGCACTCTCTTCATCATACAGTTATTCGTTTCATAACGATTAACTAAATCATGGGAGTTACACTCCGAGAGCATAGCCAGACGCAGGCACTCTCTTCTACATACAGTTATTCGTTTCATAACGATTAACTAAATCATGGGAGTTACACTCCGAGAGCATACATAGCTAGACGTAGGCACTCTCTTCTACATACAGTTATTCGTTTCATAACGATTAACTAAATCATGGGAGTTACACTCCGAGAGCATAGCCAGACGCAGGCACTCTCTTCTACATACAGTTATTCGTTTCATAACGATTAACTAAATCATGGGAGTTACACTCCGAGAGCATAGCCAGACGCAGGCACTCTCTTCAACATACAGTTATTCGTTTCATAACGATTAACTAAATCATGGGAGTTACACTCCGAGAGCATACATAGCCAGACGTAGGCACTCTCTTCTACATACAGTTATTCGTTTCATAACGATTAACTAAATCATGGGAGTTACACTCCGAGAGCATAGCCAGACGCAGGCACTCTCTTCTACATACTGTTATTCGTTTCATAACGATTAACTAAATCATGGGAGTTACACTCCGAGAGCATAGCCAGACGCAGGCACTCTCTTCTACATACAGTTATTCGTTTCATAACGATTAACTAAATCATGGGAGTTACACTCCGAGAGCATAGCCAGACGCAGGCACTCTCTTCTACATACAGTTATTCGTTTCATAACGATTAACTAAATCATGGGAGTTACACTCCGAGAGCATAGCCAGACGCAGGCACTCTCTACAACATACAGTTATTCGTTTCATAACGATTAACTAAATCATGGGAGTTACACTCCGAGAGCATAGCCAGACGCAGGCACTCTCTTCAACATACAGTTATTCGTTTCATAACGATTAACTAAATCATGGGAGTTACACTCCGAGAGCATAGCCAGACGCAGGCACTCTCTTCTACATACAGTTATTCGTTTCATAACGATTAACTAAATCATGGGAGTTACACTCCGAGAGCATAGCCAGACGCAGGCACTCTCTTCAACATACAGTTATTCGTTTCATAACGATTAACTAAATCATGGGAGTTACACTCCGAGAGCATAGCCAGACGCAGGCACTCTCTTCTACATACAGTTATTCGTTTCATAACGATTAACTAAATCATGGGAGTTACACTCCGAGAGCATAGCCAGACGCAGGCACTCTCTTCAACATACAGTTATTCGTTTCATAACGATTAACTAAATCATGGGAGTTACACTCCGAGAGCATAGCCAGACGCAGGCACTCTCTACAACATACAGTTATTCGTTTCATAACGATTAACTAAATCATGGGAGTTACACTCCGAGAGCATAGCCAGACGCAGGCACTCTCTTCAACATACAGTTATTCGTTTCATAACGATTAACTAAATCATGGGAGTTACACTCCGAGAGCATACATAGCCAGACGTAGGCACTCTCTTCTACATACAGTTATTCGTTTCATAACGATTAACTAAATCATGGGAGTTACACTCCGAGAGCATAGCCAGACGCAGGCACTCTCTTCAACATACAGTTATTCGTTTCATAACGATTAACTAAATCATGGGAGTTACACTCCGAGAGCATACATAGCCAGACGTAGGCACTCTCTTCTACATACAGTTATTCGTTTCATAACGATTAACTAAATCATGGGAGTTACACTCCGAGAGCATACATAGCCAGACGTAGGCACTCTCTTCTACATACAGTTATTCGTTTCATAACGATTAACTAAATCATGGGAGTTACACTCCGAGAGCATAGCCAGACGCAGGCACTCTCTTCAACATACAGTTATTCGTTTCATAACGATTAACTAAATCATGGGAGTTACACTCCGAGAGCATAGCCAGACGCAGGCACTCTCTTCAACATACAGTTATTCGTTTCATAACGATTAACTAAATCATGGGAGTTACACTCCGAGAGCATAGCCAGACGCAGGCACTCTCTTCAACATACAGTTATTCGTTTCATAACGATTAACTAAATCATGGGAGTTACACTCCGAGAGCATAGCCAGACGCAGGCACTCTCTTCTACATACAGTTATTCGTTTCATAACGATTAACTAAATCATGGGAGTTACACTCCGAGAGCATACATAGCTAGACGTAGGCACTCTCTTCTACATACAGTTATTCGTTTCATAACGATTAACTAAATCATGGGAGTTACACTCCGAGAGCATAGCCAGACGCAGGCACTCTCTTCTACATACAGTTATTCGTTTCATAACGATTAACTAAATCATGGGAGTTACACTCCGAGAGCATAGCCAGACGCAGGCACTCTCTTCTACATACAGTTATTCGTTTCATAACGATTAACTAAATCATGGGAGTTACACTCCGAGAGCATAGTCAGACGCAGGCACTCTCTTCAACATACAGTTATTCGTTTCATAACGATTAACTAAATCATGGGAGTTACACTCCGAGAGCATAGCCAGACGCAGGCACTCTCTTCAACATACAGTTATTCGTTTCATAACGATTAACTAAATCATGGGAGTTACACTCCGAGAGCATACATAGCCAGACGTAGGCACTCTCTTCTACATACAGTTATTCGTTTCATAACGATTAACTAAATCATGGGAGTTACACTCCAAGAGCATAGCCAGACGCAGGCACTCTCTTCAACATACAGTTATTCGTTTCATAACGATTAACTAAATCATGGGAGTTACACTCCGAGAGCATACATAGCCAGACGTAGGCACTCTCTTCTACATACAGTTATTCGTTTCATAACGATTAACTAAATCATGGGAGTTACACTCCGAGAGCATACATAGCCAGACGTAGGCACTCTCTTCTACATACAGTTATTCGTTTCATAACGATTAACTAAATCATGGGAGTTACACTCCGAGAGCATACATAGCCAGACGTAGGCACTCTCTTCTACATACAGTTATTCGTTTCATAACGATTAACTAAATCATGGGAGTTACACTCCGAGAGCATAGCCAGACGCAGGCACTCTCTTCATCATACAGTTATTCGTTTCATAACGATTAACTAAATCATGGGAGTTACACTCCGAGAGCATAGCCAGACGCAGGCACTCTCTTCAACATACAGTTATTCGTTTCATAACGATTAACTAAATCATGGGAGTTACACTCCGAGAGCATAGCCAGACGCAGGCACTCTCTACAACATACAGTTATTCGTTTCATAACGATTAACTAAATCATGGGAGTTACACTCCGAGAGCATAGCCAGACGCAGGCACTCTCTTCAACATACAGTTATTCGTTTCATAACGATTAACTAAATCATGGGAGTTACACTCCGAGAGCATAGCCAGACGCAGGCACTCTCTTCAACATACAGTTATTCGTTTCATAACGATTAACTAAATCATGGGAGTTACACTCCGAGAGCATACATAGCCAGACGTAGGCACTCTCTTCTACATACAGTTATTCGTTTCATAACGATTAACTAAATCATGGGAGTTACACTCCGAGAGCATAGCCAGACGCAGGCACTCTCTTCAACATACAGTTATTCGTTTCATAACGATTAACTAAATCATGGGAGTTACACTCCGAGAGCATACATAGCCAGACGTAGGCACTCTCTTCTACATACAGTTATTCGTTTCATAACGATTAACTAAATCATGGGAGTTACACTCCGAGAGCATAGCCAGACGCAGGCACTCTCTTCAACATACAGTTATTCGTTTCATAACGATTAACTAAATCATGGGAGTTACACTCCGAGAGCATAGCCAGACGCAGGCACTCTCTTCAACATACAGTTATTCGTTTATAACGATTAACTAAATCATGGGAGTTACACTCCGAGAGCATACATAGCCAGACGTAGGCACTCTCTTCTACATACAGTTATTCGTTTCATAACGATTAACTAAATCATGGGAGTTACACTCCGAGAGCATACATAGCCAGACGTAGGCACTCTCTTCTACATACAGTTATTCGTTTCATAACGATTAACTAAATCATGGGAGTTACACTCCGAGAGCATAGCCAGACGCAGGCACTCTCTTCAACATACAGTTATTCGTTTCATAACGATTAACTAAATCATGGGAGTTACACTCCGAGAGCATAGCCAGACGCAGGCACTCTCTTCAACATACAGTTATTCGTTTCATAACGATTAACTAAATCATGGGAGTTACACTCCGAGAGCATACATAGCCAGACGTAGGCACTCTCTTCTACATACAGTTATTCGTTTCATAACGATTAACTAAATCATGGGAGTTACACTCCGAGAGCATAGCCAGACGCAGGCACTCTCTTCAACATACAGTTATTCGTTTCATAACGATTAACTAAATCATGGGAGTTACACTCCGAGAGCATAGCCAGACGCAGGCACTCTCTTCTACATACAGTTATTCGTTTCATAACGATTAACTAAATCATGGGAGTTACACTCCGAGAGCATAGCCAGACGCAGGCACTCTCTTCAACATACAGTTATTCGTTTCATAACGATTAACTAAATCATGGGAGTTACACTCCGAGAGCATACATAGCCAGACGCAGGCACTCTCTTCTACATACAGTTATTCGTTTCATAACGATTAACTAAATCATGGGAGTTACACTCCGAGAGCATAGCCAGACGCAGGCACTCTCTTCTACATACAGTTATTCGTTTCATAACGATTAACTAAATCATGGGAGTTACACTCCGAGAGCATAGCCAGACGCAGGCACTCTCTTCAACATACAGTTATTCGTTTCATAACGATTAACTAAATCATGGGAGTTACACTCCGAGAGCATACATAGCCAGACGTAGGCACTCTCTTCAACATACAGTTATTCGTTTCATAACGATTAACTAAATCATGGGAGTTACACTCCGAGAGCATAGCCAGACGCAGGCACTCTCTTCAACATACAGTTATTCGTTTCATAACGATTAACTAAATCATGGGAGTTACACTCCGAGAGCATACATAGCCAGACGTAGGCACTCTCTTCTACATACAGTTATTCGTTTCATAACGATTAACTAAATCATGGGAGTTACACTCCGAGAGCATAGCCAGACGCAGGCACTCTCTACAACATACAGTTATTCGTTTCATAACGATTAACTAAATCATGGGAGTTACACTCCGAGAGCATAGCCAGACGCAGGCACTCTCTTCAACATACAGTTATTCGTTTCATAACGATTAACTAAATCATGGGAGTTACACTCCGAGAGCATACATAGCCAGACGTAGGCACTCTCTTCTACATACAGTTATTCGTTTCATAACGATTAACTAAATCATGGGAGTTACACTCCGAGAGCATACATAGCCAGACGTAGGCACTCTCTTCTACATACAGTTATTCGTTTCATAACGATTAACTAAATCATGGGAGTTACACTCCGAGAGCATAGCCAGACGCAGGCACTCTCTTCAACATACAGTTATTCGTTTCATAACGATTAACTAAATCATGGGAGTTACACTCCGAGAGCATAGCCAGACGCAGGCACTCTCTTCAACATACAGTTATTCGTTTCATAACGATTAACTAAATCATGGGAGTTACACTCCGAGAGCATAGCCAGACGCAGGCACTCTCTTCTACATACAGTTATTCGTTTCATAACGATTAACTAAATCATGGGAGTTACACTCCGAGAGCATAGCCAGACGCAGGCACTCTCTACAACATACAGTTATTCGTTTCATAACGATTAACTAAATCATGGGAGTTACACTCCGAGAGCATAGCCAGACGCAGGCACTCTCTTCAACATACAGTTATTCGTTTCATAACGATTAACTAAATCATGGGAGTTACACTCCGAGAGCATAGCCAGACGCAGGCACTCTCTTCAACATACAGTTATTCGTTTCATAACGATTAACTAAATCATGGGAGTTACACTCCGAGAGCATACATAGCCAGACGTAGGCACTCTCTTCTACATACAGTTATTCGTTTCATAACGATTAACTAAATCATGGGAGTTACACTCCGAGAGCATACATAGCTAGACGTAGGCACTCTCTTCTACATACAGTTATTCGTTTCATAACGATTAACTAAATCATGGGAGTTACACTCCGAGAGCATAGCCAGACGCAGGCACTCTCTTCTACATACAGTTATTCGTTTCATAACGATTAACTAAATCATGGGAGTTACACTCCGAGAGCATAGCCAGACGCAGGCACTCTCTTCTACATACAGTTATTCGTTTCATAACGATTAACTAAATCATGGGAGTTACACTCCGAGAGCATAGTCAGACGCAGGCACTCTCTTCAACATACAGTTATTCGTTTCATAACGATTAACTAAATCATGGGAGTTACACTCCGAGAGCATAGCCAGACGCAGGCACTCTCTTCAACATACAGTTATTCGTTTCATAACGATTAACTAAATCATGGGAGTTACACTCCGAGAGCATACATAGCCAGACGTAGGCACTCTCTTCTACATACAGTTATTCGTTTCATAACGATTAACTAAATCATGGGAGTTACACTCCAAGAGCATAGCCAGACGCAGGCACTCTCTTCAACATACAGTTATTCGTTTCATAACGATTAACTAAATCATGGGAGTTACACTCCGAGAGCATACATAGCCAGACGTAGGCACTCTCTTCTACATACAGTTATTCGTTTCATAACGATTAACTAAATCATGGGAGTTACACTCCGAGAGCATACATAGCCAGACGTAGGCACTCTCTTCTACATACAGTTATTCGTTTCATAACGATTAACTAAATCATGGGAGTTACACTCCGAGAGCATACATAGCCAGACGTAGGCACTCTCTTCTACATACAGTTATTCGTTTCATAACGATTAACTAAATCATGGGAGTTACACTCCGAGAGCATAGCCAGACGCAGGCACTCTCTTCATCATACAGTTATTCGTTTCATAACGATTAACTAAATCATGGGAGTTACACTCCGAGAGCATAGCCAGACGCAGGCACTCTCTTCAACATACAGTTATTCGTTTCATAACGATTAACTAAATCATGGGAGTTACACTCCGAGAGCATAGCCAGACGCAGGCACTCTCTACAACATACAGTTATTCGTTTCATAACGATTAACTAAATCATGGGAGTTACACTCCGAGAGCATAGCCAGACGCAGGCACTCTCTTCAACATACAGTTATTCGTTTCATAACGATTAACTAAATCATGGGAGTTACACTCCGAGAGCATAGCCAGACGCAGGCACTCTCTTCAACATACAGTTATTCGTTTCATAACGATTAACTAAATCATGGGAGTTACACTCCGAGAGCATACATAGCCAGACGTAGGCACTCTCTTCTACATACAGTTATTCGTTTCATAACGATTAACTAAATCATGGGAGTTACACTCCGAGAGCATAGCCAGACGCAGGCACTCTCTTCAACATACAGTTATTCGTTTCATAACGATTAACTAAATCATGGGAGTTACACTCCGAGAGCATACATAGCCAGACGTAGGCACTCTCTTCTACATACAGTTATTCGTTTCATAACGATTAACTAAATCATGGGAGTTACACTCCGAGAGCATAGCCAGACGCAGGCACTCTCTTCAACATACAGTTATTCGTTTCATAACGATTAACTAAATCATGGGAGTTACACTCCGAGAGCATAGCCAGACGCAGGCACTCTCTTCAACATACAGTTATTCGTTTATAACGATTAACTAAATCATGGGAGTTACACTCCGAGAGCATACATAGCCAGACGTAGGCACTCTCTTCTACATACAGTTATTCGTTTCATAACGATTAACTAAATCATGGGAGTTACACTCCGAGAGCATACATAGCCAGACGTAGGCACTCTCTTCTACATACAGTTATTCGTTTCATAACGATTAACTAAATCATGGGAGTTACACTCCGAGAGCATAGCCAGACGCAGGCACTCTCTTCAACATACAGTTATTCGTTTCATAACGATTAACTAAATCATGGGAGTTACACTCCGAGAGCATAGCCAGACGCAGGCACTCTCTTCAACATACAGTTATTCGTTTCATAACGATTAACTAAATCATGGGAGTTACACTCCGAGAGCATACATAGCCAGACGTAGGCACTCTCTTCTACATACAGTTATTCGTTTCATAACGATTAACTAAATCATGGGAGTTACACTCCGAGAGCATAGCCAGACGCAGGCACTCTCTTCAACATACAGTTATTCGTTTCATAACGATTAACTAAATCATGGGAGTTACACTCCGAGAGCATAGCCAGACGCAGGCACTCTCTTCTACATACAGTTATTCGTTTCATAACGATTAACTAAATCATGGGAGTTACACTCCGAGAGCATAGCCAGACGCAGGCACTCTCTTCAACATACAGTTATTCGTTTCATAACGATTAACTAAATCATGGGAGTTACACTCCGAGAGCATACATAGCCAGACGCAGGCACTCTCTTCTACATACAGTTATTCGTTTCATAACGATTAACTAAATCATGGGAGTTACACTCCGAGAGCATAGCCAGACGCAGGCACTCTCTTCTACATACAGTTATTCGTTTCATAACGATTAACTAAATCATGGGAGTTACACTCCGAGAGCATAGCCAGACGCAGGCACTCTCTTCAACATACAGTTATTCGTTTCATAACGATTAACTAAATCATGGGAGTTACACTCCGAGAGCATACATAGCCAGACGTAGGCACTCTCTTCTACATACAGTTATTCGTTTCATAACGATTAACTAAATCATGGGAGTTACACTCCGAGAGCATAGCCAGACGCAGGCACTCTCTTCAACATACAGTTATTCGTTTCATAACGATTAACTAAATCATGGGAGTTACACTCCGAGAGCATACATAGCCAGACGTAGGCACTCTCTTCTACATACAGTTATTCGTTTCATAACGATTAACTAAATCATGGGAGTTACACTCCGAGAGCATAGCCAGACGCAGGCACTCTCTTCAACATACAGTTATTCGTTTCATAACGATTAACTAAATCATGGGAGTTACACTCCGAGAGCATAGCCAGACGCAGGCACTCTCTTCAACATACAGTTATTCGTTTCATAACGATTAACTAAATCATGGGAGTTACACTCCGAGAGCATACATAGCCAGACGTAGGCACTCTCTTCTACATACAGTTATTCGTTTCATAACGATTAACTAAATCATGGGAGTTACACTCCGAGAGCATACATAGCCAGACGTAGGCACTCTCTTCTACATACAGTTATTCGTTTCATAACGATTAACTAAATCATGGGAGTTACACTCCGAGAGCATAGCCAGACGCAGGCACTCTCTTCAACATACAGTTATTCGTTTCATAACGATTAACTAAATCATGGGAGTTACACTCCGAGAGCATAGCCAGACGCAGGCACTCTCTTCAACATACAGTTATTCGTTTCATAACGATTAACTAAATCATGGGAGTTACACTCCGAGAGCATACATAGCCAGACGTAGGCACTCTCTTCTACATACAGTTATTCGTTTCATAACGATTAACTAAATCATGGGAGTTACACTCCGAGAGCATACATAGCCAGACGTAGGCACTCTCTTCTACATACAGTTATTCGTTTCATAACGATTAACTAAATCATGGGAGTTACACTCCGAGAGCATAGCCAGACGCAGGCACTCTCTTCAACATACAGTTATTCGTTTCATAACGATTAACTAAATCATGGGAGTTACACTCCGAGAGCATAGCCAGACGCAGGCACTCTCTTCAACATACAGTTATTCGTTTCATAACGATTAACTAAATCATGGGAGTTACACTCCGAGAGCATAGCCAGACGCAGGCACTCTCTTCATCATACAGTTATTCGTTTCATAACGATTAACTAAATCATGGGAGTTACACTCCGAGAGCATAGCCAGACGCAGGCACTCTCTTCTACATACAGTTATTCGTTTCATAACGATTAACTAAATCATGGGAGTTACACTCCGAGAGCATACATAGCTAGACGTAGGCACTCTCTTCTACATACAGTTATTCGTTTCATAACGATTAACTAAATCATGGGAGTTACACTCCGAGAGCATAGCCAGACGCAGGCACTCTCTTCTACATACAGTTATTCGTTTCATAACGATTAACTAAATCATGGGAGTTACACTCCGAGAGCATAGCCAGACGCAGGCACTCTCTTCAACATACAGTTATTCGTTTCATAACGATTAACTAAATCATGGGAGTTACACTCCGAGAGCATACATAGCCAGACGTAGGCACTCTCTTCTACATACAGTTATTCGTTTCATAACGATTAACTAAATCATGGGAGTTACACTCCGAGAGCATAGCCAGACGCACGCACTCTCTTCAACATACAGTTATTCGTTTCATAACGATTAACTAAATCATGGGAGTTACACTCCGAGAGCATACATAGCCAGACGTAGGCACTCTCTTCTACATACAGTTATTCGTTTCATAACGATTAACTAAATCATGGGAGTTACACTCCGAGAGCATACATAGCCAGACGTAGGCACTCTCTTCTACATACAGTTATTCGTTTCATAACGATTAACTAAATCATGGGAGTTGCACTCCGAGAGCATAGCCAGACGCAGGCACTCTCTTCAACATACAGTTATTCGTTTCATAACGATTAACTAAATCATGGGAGTTACACTCCGAGAGCATAGCCAGACGCAGGCACTCTCTTCAACATACAGTTATTCGTTTCATAACGATTAACTAAATCATGGGAGTTACACTCCGAGAGCATAGCCAGACGCAGGCACTCTCTTCATCATACAGTTATTCGTTTCATAACGATTAACTAAATCATGGGAGTTACACTCCGAGAGCATAGCCAGACGCAGGCACTCTCTTCTACATACAGTTATTCGTTTCATAACGATTAACTAAATCATGGGAGTTACACTCCGAGAGCATACATAGCTAGACGTAGGCACTCTCTTCTACATACAGTTATTCGTTTCATAACGATTAACTAAATCATGGGAGTTACACTCCGAGAGCATAGCCAGACGCAGGCACTCTCTTCTACATACAGTTATTCGTTTCATAACGATTAACTAAATCATGGGAGTTACACTCCGAGAGCATAGCCAGACGCAGGCACTCTCTTCAACATACAGTTATTCGTTTCATAACGATTAACTAAATCATGGGAGTTACACTCCGAGAGCATACATAGCCAGACGTAGGCACTCTCTTCTACATACAGTTATTCGTTTCATAACGATTAACTAAATCATGGGAGTTACACTCCGAGAGCATAGCCAGACGCAGGCACTCTCTTCTACATACTGTTATTCGTTTCATAACGATTAACTAAATCATGGGAGTTACACTCCGAGAGCATAGCCAGACGCAGGCACTCTCTTCTACATACAGTTATTCGTTTCATAACGATTAACTAAATCATGGGAGTTACACTCCGAGAGCATAGCCAGACGCAGGCACTCTCTTCTACATACAGTTATTCGTTTCATAACGATTAACTAAATCATGGGAGTTACACTCCGAGAGCATAGCCAGACGCAGGCACTCTCTACAACATACAGTTATTCGTTTCATAACGATTAACTAAATCATGGGAGTTACACTCCGAGAGCATAGCCAGACGCAGGCACTCTCTTCAACATACAGTTATTCGTTTCATAACGATTAACTAAATCATGGGAGTTACACTCCGAGAGCATAGCCAGACGCAGGCACTCTCTTCAACATACAGTTATTCGTTTCATAACGATTAACTAAATCATGGGAGTTACACTCCGAGAGCATACATAGCCAGACGTAGGCACTCTCTTCTACATACAGTTATTCGTTTCATAACGATTAACTAAATCATGGGAGTTACACTCCGAGAGCATACATAGCCAGACGTAGGCACTCTCTTCTACATACAGTTATTCGTTTCATAACGATTAACTAAATCATGGGAGTTACACTCCGAGAGCATAGCCAGACGCAGGCACTCTCTTCAACATACAGTTATTCGTTTCATAACGATTAACTAAATCATGGGAGTTACACTCCGAGAGCATAGCCAGACGCAGGCACTCTCTTCAACATACAGTTATTCGTTTCATAACGATTAACTAAATCATGGGAGTTACACTCCGAGAGCATACATAGCCAGACGTAGGCACTCTCTTCTACATACAGTTATTCGTTTCATAACGATTAACTAAATCATGGGAGTTACACTCCGAGAGCATACATAGCCAGACGTAGGCACTCTCTTCTACATACAGTTATTCGTTTCATAACGATTAACTAAATCATGGGAGTTACACTCCGAGAGCATAGCCAGACGCAGGCACTCTCTTCAACATACAGTTATTCGTTTCATAACGATTAACTAAATCATGGGAGTTACACTCCGAGAGCATACATAGCCAGACGTAGGCACTCTCTTCTACATACAGTTATTCGTTTCATAACGATTAACTAAATCATGGGAGTTACACTCCGAGAGCATACATAGCCAGACGTAGGCACTCTCTTCTACATACAGTTATTCGTTTCATAACGATTAACTAAATCATGGGAGTTACACTCCGAGAGCATAGCCAGACGCAGGCACTCTCTTCAACATACAGTTATTCGTTTCATAACGATTAACTAAATCATGGGAGTTACACTCCGAGAGCATAGCCAGACGCAGGCACTCTCTTCAACATACAGTTATTCGTTTCATAACGATTAACTAAATCATGGGAGTTACACTCCGAGAGCATAGCCAGACGCAGGCACTCTCTTCAACATACAGTTATTCGTTTCATAACGATTAACTAAATCATGGGAGTTACACTCCGAGAGCATAGCCAGACGCAGGCACTCTCTTCTACATACAGTTATTCGTTTCATAACGATTAACTAAATCATGGGAGTTACACTCCGAGAGCATACATAGCTAGACGTAGGCACTCTCTTCTACATACAGTTATTCGTTTCATAACGATTAACTAAATCATGGGAGTTACACTCCGAGAGCATAGCCAGACGCAGGCACTCTCTTCTACATACAGTTATTCGTTTCATAACGATTAACTAAATCATGGGAGTTACACTCCGAGAGCATAGCCAGACGCAGGCACTCTCTTCAACATACAGTTATTCGTTTCATAACGATTAACTAAATCATGGGAGTTACACTCCGAGAGCATACATAGCCAGACGTAGGCACTCTCTTCTACATACAGTTATTCGTTTCATAACGATTAACTAAATCATGGGAGTTACACTCCGAGAGCATAGCCAGACGCAGGCACTCTCTTCTACATACTGTTATTCGTTTCATAACGATTAACTAAATCATGGGAGTTACACTCCGAGAGCATAGCCAGACGCAGGCACTCTCTTCTACATACAGTTATTCGTTTCATAACGATTAACTAAATCATGGGAGTTACACTCCGAGAGCATAGCCAGACGCAGGCACTCTCTTCTACATACAGTTATTCGTTTCATAACGATTAACTAAATCATGGGAGTTACACTCCGAGAGCATAGCCAGACGCAGGCACTCTCTACAACATACAGTTATTCGTTTCATAACGATTAACTAAATCAGGGGAGTTACACTCCGAGAGCATAGCCAGACGCAGGCACTCTCTTCAACATACAGTTATTCGTTTCATAACGATTAACTAAATCATGGGAGTTACACTCCGAGAGCATAGCCAGACGCAGGCACTCTCTTCAACATACAGTTATTCGTTTCATAACGATTAACTAAATCATGGGAGTTACACTCCGAGAGCATACATAGCCAGACGTAGGCACTCTCTTCTACATACAGTTATTCGTTTCATAACGATTAACTAAATCATGGGAGTTACACTCCGAGAGCATACATAGCCAGACGTAGGCACTCTCTTCTACATACAGTTATTCGTTTCATAACGATTAACTAAATCATGGGAGTTACACTCCGAGAGCATAGCCAGACGCAGGCACTCTCTTCAACATACAGTTATTCGTTTCATAACGATTAACTAAATCATGGGAGTTACACTCCGAGAGCATAGCCAGACGCAGGCACTCTCTTCAACATACAGTTATTCGTTTCATAACGATTAACTAAATCATGGGAGTTACACTCCGAGAGCATACATAGCCAGACGTAGGCACTCTCTTCTACATACAGTTATTCGTTTCATAACGATTAACTAAATCATGGGAGTTACACTCCGAGAGCATACATAGCCAGACGTAGGCACTCTCTTCTACATACAGTTATTCGTTTCATAACGATTAACTAAATCATGGGAGTTACACTCCGAGAGCATAGCCAGACGCAGGCACTCTCTTCAACATACAGTTATTCGTTTCATAACGATTAACTAAATCATGGGAGTTACACTCCGAGAGCATACATAGCCAGACGTAGGCACTCTCTTCTACATACAGTTATTCGTTTCATAACGATTAACTAAATCATGGGAGTTACACTCCGAGAGCATACATAGCCAGACGTAGGCACTCTCTTCTACATACAGTTATTCGTTTCATAACGATTAACTAAATCATGGGAGTTACACTCCGAGAGCATAGCCAGACGCAGGCACTCTCTTCAACATACAGTTATTCGTTTCATAACGATTAACTAAATCATGGGAGTTACACTCCGAGAGCATAGCCAGACGCAGGCACTCTCTTCAACATACAGTTATTCGTTTCATAACGATTAACTAAATCATGGGAGTTACACTCCGAGAGCATAGCCAGACGCAGGCACTCTCTTCAACATACAGTTATTCGTTTCATAACGATTAACTAAATCATGGGAGTTACACTCCGAGAGCATAGCCAGACGCAGGCACTCTCTTCTACATACAGTTATTCGTTTCATAACGATTAACTAAATCATGGGAGTTACACTCCGAGAGCATACATAGCTAGACGTAGGCACTCTCTTCTACATACAGTTATTCGTTTCATAACGATTAACTAAATCATGGGAGTTACACTCCGAGAGCATAGCCAGACGCAGGCACTCTCTTCTACATACAGTTATTCGTTTCATAACGATTAACTAAATCATGGGAGTTACACTCCGAGAGCATAGCCAGACGCAGGCACTCTCTTCTACATACAGTTATTCGTTTCATAACGATTAACTAAATCATGGGAGTTACACTCCGAGAGCATAGTCAGACGCAGGCACTCTCTTCAACATACAGTTATTCGTTTCATAACGATTAACTAAATCATGGGAGTTACACTCCGAGAGCATAGCCAGACGCAGGCACTCTCTTTCACATACAGTTATTCGTTTCATAACGATTAACTAAATCATGGGAGTTACACTCCGAGAGCATACATAGCCAGACGTAGGCACTCTCTTCTACATACAGTTATTCGTTTCATAACGATTAACTAAATCATGGGAGTTACACTCCAAGAGCATAGCCAGACGCAGGCACTCTCTTCAACATACAGTTATTCGTTTCATAACGATTAACTAAATCATGGGAGTTACACTCCGAGAGCATAGCCAGACGCAGGCACTCTCTTCAACATACAGTTATTCGTTTCATAACGATTAACTAAATCATGGGAGTTACACTCCGAGAGCATACATAGCCAGACGCAGGCACTCTCTTCAACATACAGTTATTCGTTTCATAACGATTAACTAAATCATGGGAGTTACACTCGAGAGCATACATAGCCAGACGTAGGCACTCTCTTCTACATACAGTTATTCGTTTCATAACGATTAACTAAATCATGGAGTTACACTCCGAGAGCATACATAGCCAGACGTAGGCACTCTCTTCTACATACAGTTATTCGTTTCATAACGATTAACTAAATCATGGGAGTTACACTCCGAGAGCATAGCCAGACGCAGGCACTCTCTTCTTCATACAGTTATTCGTTTCATAACGATTAACTAAATCATGGGAGTTACACTCCGAGAGCATACATAGCTAGACGTAGGCACTCTCTTCTACATACAGTTATTCGTTTCATAACGATTAACTAAATCATGGGAGTTACACTCCGAGAGCATAGCCAGACGCAGGCACTCTCTTCTACATACAGTTATTCGTTTCATAACGATTAACTAAATCATGGGAGTTACACTCCGAGAGCATAGTCAGACGCAGGCACTCTCTTCAACATACAGTTATTCGTTTCATAACGATTAACTAAATCATGGGAGTTACACTCCGAGAGAATAGCCAGACGCAGGCACTCTCTTCAACATACAGTTATTCGTTTCATAACGATTACTAAATCATGGGAGTTACACTCCGAGAGCATAGCCAGACGCAGGCACTCTCTTCAACATACAGTTATTCGTTTCATAACGATTAACTAAATCATGGGAGTTACACTCCGAGAGCATACATAGCCAGACGTAGGCACTCTCTTCTACATACAGTTATTCGTTTCATAACGATTAACTAAATCATGGGAGTTACACTCCGAGAGCATAGCCAGACGCAGGCACTCTCTTCAACATACAGTTATTCGTTTCATAACGATTAACTAAATCATGGGAGTTACACTCCGAGAGCATAGCCAGACGCAGGCACTCTCTTCAACATACAGTTATTCGTTTATAACGATTAACTAAATCATGGGAGTTACACTCCGAGAGCATACATAGCCAGACGTAGGCACTCTCTTCTACATACA
>NW_025575882.1:0-42365 GCF_905147105.1 Pieris brassicae
TAATCGTTATGAAACGAATAACTGTATGTAGAAGAGAGTGCCTACGTCTGGCTATGTATGCTCTCGGAGTGTAACTCCCATGATTTAGTTAATCGTTATGAAACGAATAACTGTATGTTGAAGAGAGTGCCTGCGTCTGGCTATGCTCTCGGAGTGTAACTCCATGATTTAGTTAATCGTTATGAAACGAATAACTGTATGTTGAAGAGAGTGCCTGCGTCTGGCTATGCTCTCGGAGTGTAACTCCCATGATTTAGTTAATCGTTATGAAACGAATAACTGTATGTTGAAGAGAGTGCCTGCGTCTGGCTATGCTCTCGGAGTGTAACTCCCATTATTTAGTTAATCGTTATGAAACGAATAACTGTATGTAGAAGAGAGTGCCTACGTCTGGCTATGTATGCTCTCGGAGTGTAACTCCCATGATTTAGTTAATCGTTATGAAACGAATAACTGTATGTAGAAGAGAGTGCCTACGTCTGGCTATGTATGCTCTCGGAGTGTAACTCCTATGATTTAGTTAATCGTTATGAAACGAATAACTGTATGTTGAAGAGAGTGCCTGCGTCTGGCTATGCTCTCGGAGTGTAACTCCCATGATTTAGTTAATCGTTATGAAACGAATAACTGTATGTAGAAGAGAGTGCCTGCGTCTGGCTATGCTCTCGGAGTGTAACTCCCATGATTTAGTTAATCGTTATGAAACGAATAACTGTATGTAGAAGAGAGTGCCTGCGTCTGGCTATGCTCTCGGAGTGTAACTCCCATGATTTAGTTAATCGTTTTGAAACGAATAACTGTATGTAGAAGAGAGTGCCTACGTCTGGCTATGCTCTCGGAGTGTAACTCCCATGATTTAGTTAATCGTTATGAAACGAATAACTGTATGTAGAACAGAGTGCCTGAGTCTGGCTATGCTCTCGGAGTGTAACTCCCATGATTTAGTTAATCGTTTTGAAACGAATAACTGTATGTAGAAGAGAGTGCCTGCGTCTGGCTATGCTCTCGGAGTGTAACTCCCATGATTTAGTTAATCGTTATGAAACGAATAACTGTATGTAGAAGAGAGTGCCTGCGTCTGGCTATGCTCTCGGAGTGTAACTCCCATGATTTAGTTAATCGTTATGAAACGAATAACTGTATGTAGAAGAGAGTGCCTACGTCTGGCTATGTATGCTCTCGGAGTGTAACTCCCATGATTTAGTTAATCGTTATGAAACGAATAACTGTATGTTGAAGAGAGTGCCTGCGTCTGGCTATGCTCTCGGAGTGTAACTCCCATGATTTAGTTAATCGTTATGAAACGAATAACTGTATGTAGAAGAGAGTGCCTGCGTCTGGCTATGCTCTCGGAGTGTAACTCCCATGATTTAGTTAATCGTTTTGAAACGAATAACTGTATGTAGAAGAGAGTGCCTACGTCTGGCTATGTATGCTCTCGGAGTGTAACTCCCATGATTTAGTTAATCGTTATGAAACGAATAACTGTATGTAGAAGAGAGTGCCTGCGTCTGGTTATGCTCTCGGAGTGTAACTCCCATGATTTAGTTAATCGTTATGAAACGAATAACTGTATGTAGAAGAGAGTGCCTACGTCTGGCTATGTATGCTCTCGGAGTGTAACTCCCATGATTTAGTTAATCGTTATGAAACGAATAACTGTGTGTAGAAGAGAGTGCCTGCGTCTGGCTATGCTCTCGGAGTGTAACTCCCATGATTTAGTTAATCGTTATGAAACGAATAACTGTATGTAGAAGAGAGTGCCTGCGTCTGGCTATGCTCTCGGAGTGTAACTCCCATGATTTAGTTAATCGTTATGAAACGAATAACTGTATGTTGAAGAGAGTGCCTGCGTCTGGCTATGCTCTCGGAGTGTAACTCCCATGATTTAGTTAATCGTTATGAAACGAATAACTGTATGTAGAAGAGAGTGCCTGCGTCTGGCTATGCTCTCGGAGTGTAACTCCCATGATTTAGTTAATCGTTATGAAACGAATAACTGTATGTAGAAGAGAGTGCCTGCGTCTGGCTATGCTCTCGGAGTGTAACTCCCATGATTTAGTTAATCGTTATGAAACGAATAACTGTATGTAGAAGAGAGTGCCTGCGTCTGGCTATGCTCTCGGAGTGTAACTCCCATGATTTAGTTAATCGTTATGAAACGAATAACTGTATGTAGAAGAGAGTGCCTACGTCTGGCTATGTATGCTCTCGGAGTGTAACTCCCATGATTTAGTTAATCGTTATGAAACGAATAACTGTATGTAGAAGAGAGTGCCTGCGTCTGGCTATGCTCTCGGAGTGTAACTCCCATGATTTAGTTAATCGTTATGAAACGAATAACTGTATGTAGAAGAGAGTGCCTGCGTCTGGCTATGCTCTCGGAGTGTAACTCCCATGATTTAGTTAATCGTTATGAAACGAATAACTGTATGTAGAAGAGAGTGCCTGCGTCTGGCTATGCTCTCGGAGTGTAACTCCCATGATTTAGTTAATCGTTATGAAACGAATAACTGTATGTAGAAGAGAGTGCCTACGTCTGGCTATGTATGCTCTCGGAGTGTAACTCCCATGATTAGTTAATCGTTATGAAACGAATAACTGTATGTAGAAGAGAGTGCCTGCGTCTGGCTATGCTCTCGGAGTGTAACTCCCATGATTTAGTTAATCGTTATGAAACGAATAACTGTATGTAGAAGAGAGTGCCTGCGTCTGGCTATGCTCTCGGAGTGTAACTCCCATGATTTAGTTAATCGTTATGAAACGAATAACTGTATGTTGAAGAGAGTGCCTGCGTCTGGCTATGCTCTCGGAGTGTAACTACCATGATTTAGTTAATCGTTATGAAACGAATAACTGTATGTAGAAGAGAGTGCCTACGTCTGGCTATGTATGCTCTCGGAGTGTAACTCCCATGATTTAGTTAATCGTTATGAAACGAATAACTGTATGTAGAAGAGAGTGCCTGCGTCTGGCTATGCTCTCGGAGTGTAACTCCCATGATTTAGTTAATCGTTTTGAAACGAATAACTGTATGTAGAAGAGAGTGCCTGCGTCTGGCTATGCTCTCGGAGTGTAACTCCCATGATTTAGTTAATCGTTATGAAACGAATAACTGTATGTAGAAGAGAGTGCCTGCGTCTGGCTATGCTCTCGGAGTGTAACTCCCATGATTTAGTTAATCGTTATGAAACGAATAATTGTATGTAGAAGAGAGTGCCTACGTCTGGCTATGTATGCTCTCGGAGTGTAACTCCCATGATTTAGTTAATCGTTATGAAACGAATAACTGTATGTAGAAGAGAGTGCCTGCGTCTGGCTATGCTCTCGGAGTGTAACTCCCATGATTTAGTTAATCGTTTTGAAACGAATAACTGTATGTAGAAGAGAGTGCCTACGTCTGGCTATGTATGCTCTCGGAGTGTAACTCCCATGATTTAGTTAATCGTTATGAAACGAATAACTGTATGTTCAAGAGAGTGCCTGCGTCTGGCTATGCTCTCGGAGTGTAACTCCCATGATTTAGTTAATCGTTATGAAACGAATAACTGTATGTAGAAGAGAGTGCCTGCGTCTGGCTATGCTCTCGGAGTGTAACTCCCATGATTTAGTTAATCGTTATGAAACGAATAACTGTATGTTGAAGAGAGTGCCTGCGTCTGGCTATGCTCTCGGAGTGTAACTCCCATGATTTAGTTAATCGTTATGAAACGAATAACTGTATGTTGAAGAGAGTGCCTGCGTCTGGCTATGCTCTCGGAGTGTAACTCCCATGATTTAGTTAATCGTTATGAAACGAATAACTGTATGTTGAAGAGAGTGCCTGCGTCTGGCTATGCTCTCGGAGTGTAACTCCCATGATTTAGTTAATCGTTATGAAACGAATAACTGTATGTTGAAGAGAGTGCCTGCGTCTGGCTATGCTCTCGGAGTGTAACTCCCATGATTTAGTTAATCGTTATGAAACGAATAACTGTATGTTGAAGAGAGTGCCTGCGTCTGGCTATGCTCTCGGAGTGTAACTCCCATGATTTAGTTAATCGTTATGAAACGAATAACTGTATGTTGAAGAGAGTGCCTGCGTCTGGCTATGCTCTCGGAGTGTAACTCCCATGATTTAGTTAATCGTTATGAAACGAATAACTGTATGTAGAAGAGAGTGCCTGCGTCTGGCTATGCTCTCGGAGTGTAACTCCCATGATTTAGTTAATCGTTATGAAACGAATAACTGTATGTTGAAGAGATTGCCTGCGTCTGGCTATGCTCTCGGAGTGTAACTCCCATGATTTAGTTAATCGTTATGAAACGAATAACTGTATGTTAAAGAGAGTGCCTGCGTCTGGCTATGCTCTCGGAGTGTAACTCCCATGATTTAGTTAATCGTTATGAAACGAATAACTGTATGTAGAAGAGAGTGCCTGCGTCTAGCTATGCTCTCGGAGTGTAACTCCCATGATTTAGTTAATCGTTATGAAACGAATAACTGTATGTAGAAGAGAGTGCCTGCGTCTAGCTATGCTCTCGGAGTGTAACTCCCATGATTTAGTTAATCGTTATGAAACGAATAACTGTATGTAGAAGAGAGTGCCTGCGTCTGGCTATGCTCTCGGAGTGTAACTCCCATGATTTAGTTAATCGTTATGAAACGAATAACTGTATGTAGAAGAGAGTGCCTACGTCTGGCTATGTATGCTCTCGGAGTGTAACTCCCATGATTTAGTTAATCGTTATGAAACGAATAACTGTATGTTGAAGAGAGTGCCTGCGTCTGGCTATGCTCTCGGAGTGTAACTCCCATGATTTAGTTAATCGTTATGAAACGAATAACTGTATGTAGAAGAGAGTGCCTACGTCTGGCTATGTATGCTCTCGGGGTGTAACTCCCATGATTTAGTTAATCGTTATGAAACGAATAACTGTATGTTGAAGAGAGTGCCTGCGTCTGGCTATGCTCTCGGAGTGTAACTCCCATGATTTAGTTAATCGTTATGAAACGAATAACTGTATGTAGAAGAGAGTGCCTGCGTCTGGCTATGCTCTCGGAGTGTAACTCCCATGATTTAGTTAATCGTTATGAAACGAATAACTGTATGTTGAAGAGATTGCCTGCGTCTGGCTATGCTCTCGGAGTGTAACTCCCATGATTTAGTTAATCGTTATGAAACGAATAACTGTATGTTAAAGAGAGTGCCTGCGTCTGGCTATGCTCTCGGAGTGTAACTCCCATGATTTAGTTAATCGTTATGAAACGAATAACTGTATGTAGAAGAGAGTGCCTGCGTCTAGCTATGCTCTCGGAGTGTAACTCCCATGATTTAGTTAATCGTTATGAAACGAATAACTGTATGTAGAAGAGAGTGCCTGCGTCTGGCTATGCTCTCGGAGTGTAACTCCCATGATTTAGTTAATCGTTATGAAACGAATAACTGTATGTAGAAGAGAGTGCCTACGTCTGGCTATGTATGCTCTCGGAGTGTAACTCCCATGATTTAGTTAATCGTTATGAAACGAATAACTGTATGTTGAAGAGAGTGCCTGCGTCTGGCTATGCTCTCGGAGTGTAACTCCCATGATTTAGTTAATCGTTATGAAACGAATAACTGTATGTAGAAGAGAGTGCCTACGTCTGGCTATGTATGCTCTCGGGGTGTAACTCCCATGATTTAGTTAATCGTTATGAAACGAATAACTGTATGTTGAAGAGAGTGCCTGCGTCTGGCTATGCTCTCGGAGTGTAACTCCCATGATTTAGTTAATCGTTATGAAACGAATAACTGTATGTAGAAGAGAGTGCCTACGTCTGGCTATGTATGCTCTCGGAGTGTAACTCCCATGATTTAGTTAATCGTTATGAAACGAATAACTGTATGTTGAAGAGAGTGCCTGCGTCTGGCTATGCTCTCGGAGTGTAACTCCCATGATTTAGTTAATCGTTATGAAACGAATAACTATATGTAGAAGAGAGTGCCTACGTCTGGCTATGTATGCTCTCGGAGTGTAACTCCCATGATTTAGTTAATCGTTATGAAACGAATAACTGTATGTTGAAGAGAGTGCCTGCGTCTGGCTATGCTCTCGGAGTGTAACTCCCATGATTTAGTTAATCGTTATGAAACGAATAACTGTATGTTGAAGAGAGTGCCTGCGTCTGGCTATGCTCTCGGAGTGTAACTCCCATGATTTAGTTAATCGTTATGAAACGAATAACTGTATGTAGAAGAGAGTGCCTGCGTCTGGCTATGCTCTCGGAGTGTAACTCCCATGATTTAGTTAATCGTTATGAAACGAATAACTGTATGTAGAAGAGAGTGCCTACGTCTGGCTATGTATGCTCTCGGAGTGTAACTCCCATGATTTAGTTAATCGTTATGAAACGAATAACTGTATGTTGAAGAGAGTGCCTGCGTCTGGCTATGCTCTCGGAGTGTAACTCCCATGATTTAGTTAATCGTTATGAAACGAATAACTGTATGTAGAAGAGAGTGCCTACGTCTGGCTATGTATGCTCTCGGGGTGTAACTCCCATGATTTAGTTAATCGTTATGAAACGAATAACTGTATGTTGAAGAGAGTGCCTGCGTCTGGCTATGCTCTCGGAGTGTAACTCCCATGATTTAGTTAATCGTTATGAAACGAATAACTGTATGTAGAAGAGAGTGCCTGCGGCTGGCTATGCTCTCGGAGTGTAACTCCCATGATTTAGTTAATCGTTATGAAACGAATAACTGTATGTTGAAGAGATTGCCTGCGTCTGGCTATGCTCTCGGAGTGTAACTCCCATGATTTAGTTAATCGTTATGAAACGAATAACTGTATGTTAAAGAGAGTGCCTGCGTCTGGCTATGCCCTCGGAGTGTAACTCCCATGATTTAGTTAATCGTTATGAAACGAATAACTGTATGTAGAAGAGAGTGCCTGCGTCTAGCTATGCTCTCGGAGTGTAACTCCCATGATTTAGTTAATCGTTATGAAACGAATAACTGTATGTAGAAGAGAGTGCCTGCGTCTGGCTATGCTCTCGGAGTGTAACTCCCATGATTTAGTTAATCGTTATGAAACGAATAACTGTATGTAGAAGAGAGTGCCTACGTCTGGCTATGTATGCTCTCGGAGTGTAACTCCCATGATTTAGTTAATCGTTATGAAACGAATAACTGTATGTTGAAGAGAGTGCCTGCGTCTGGCTATGCTCTCGGAGTGTAACTCCCATGATTTAGTTAATCGTTATGAAACGAATAACTGTATGTAGAAGAGAGTGCCTACGTCTGGCTATGTATGCTCTCGGGGTGTAACTCCCATGATTTAGTTAATCGTTATGAAACGAATAACTGTATGTTGAAGAGAGTGCCTGCGTCTGGCTATGCTCTCGGAGTGTAACTCCCATGATTTAGTTAATCGTTATGAAACGAATAACTGTATGTAGAAGAGAGTGCCTACGTCTGGCTATGTATGCTCTCGGAGTGTAACTCCCATGATTTAGTTAATCGTTATGAAACGAATAACTGTATGTTGAAGAGAGTGCCTGCGTCTGGCTATGCTCTCGGAGTGTAACTCCCATGATTTAGTTAATCGTTATGAAACGAATAACTATATGTAGAAGAGATTGCCTGCGTCTGGCTATGCTCTCGGAGTGTAACTCCCATGATTTAGTTAATCGTTATGAAACGAATAACTGTATGTTAAAGAGAGTGCCTGCGTCTGGCTATGCTCTCGGAGTGTAACTCCCATGATTTAGTTAATCGTTATGAAACGAATAACTGTATGTAGAAGAGAGTGCCTGCGTCTAGCTATGCTCTCGGAGTGTAACTCCCATGATTTAGTTAATCGTTATGAAACGAATAACTGTATGTAGAAGAGAGTGCCTGCGTCTAGCTATGCTCTCGGAGTGTAACTCCCATGATTTAGTTAATCGTTATGAAACGAATAACTGTATGTAGAAGAGAGTGCCTGCGTCTGGCTATGCTCTCGGAGTGTAACTCCCATGATTTAGTTAATCGTTATGAAACGAATAACTGTATGTAGAAGAGAGTGCCTACGTCTGGCTATGTATGCTCTCGGAGTGTAACTCCCATGATTTAGTTAATCGTTATGAAACGAATAACTGTATGTTGAAGAGAGTGCCTGCGTCTGGCTATGCTCTCGGAGTGTAACTCCCATGATTTAGTTAATCGTTATGAAACGAATAACTGTATGTAGAAGAGAGTGCCTACGTCTGGCTATGTATGCTCTCGGGGTGTAACTCCCATGATTTAGTTAATCGTTATGAAACGAATAACTGTATGTTGAAGAGAGTGCCTGCGTCTGGCTATGCTCTCGGAGTGTAACTCCCATGATTTAGTTAATCGTTATGAAACGAATAACTGTATGTAGAAGAGAGTGCCTGCGTCTGGCTATGCTCTCGGAGTGTAACTCCCATGATTTAGTTAATCGTTATGAAACGAATAACTGTATGTTGAAGAGATGGCCTGCGTCTGGCTATGCTCTCGGAGTGTAACTCCCATGATTTAGTTAATCGTTATGAAACGAATAACTGTATGTTAAAGAGAGTGCCTGCGTCTGGCTATGCTCTCGGAGTGTAACTCCCATGATTTAGTTAATCGTTATGAAACGAATAACTGTATGTAGAAGAGAGTGCCTGCGTCTAGCTATGCTCTCGGAGTGTAACTCCCATGATTTAGTTAATCGTTATGAAACGAATAACTGTATGTAGAAGAGAGTGCCTGCGTCTGGCTATGCTCTCGGAGTGTAACTCCCATGATTTAGTTAATCGTTATGAAACGAATAACTGTATGTAGAAGAGAGTGCCTACGTCTGGCTATGTATGCTCTCGGAGTGTAACTCCCATGATTTAGTTAATCGTTATGAAACGAATAACTGTATGTTGAAGAGAGTGCCTGCGTCTGGCTATGCTCTCGGAGTGTAACTCCCATGATTTAGTTAATCGTTATGAAACGAATAACTGTATGTAGAAGAGAGTGCCTACGTCTGGCTATGTATGCTCTCGGGGTGTAACTCCCATGATTTAGTTAATCGTTATGAAACGAATAACTGTATGTTGAAGAGAGTGCCTGCGTCTGGCTATGCTCTCGGAGTGTAACTCCCATGATTTAGTTAATCGTTATGAAACGAATAACTGTATGTAGAAGAGAGTGCCTACGTCTGGCTATGTATGCTCTCGGAGTGTAACTCCCATGATTTAGTTAATCGTTATGAAACGAATAACTGTATGTTGAAGAGAGTGCCTGCGTCTGGCTATGCTCTCGGAGTGTAACTCCCATGATTTAGTTAATCGTTATGAAACGAATAACTATATGTAGAAGAGAGTGCCTACGTCTGGCTATGTATGCTCTCGGAGTGTAACTCCCATGATTTAGTTAATCGTTATGAAACGAATAACTGTATGTTGAAGAGAGTGCCTGCGTCTGGCTATGCTCTCGGAGTGTAACTCCCATGATTTAGTTAATCGTTATGAAACGAATAACTGTATGTTGAAGAGAGTGCCTGCGTCTGGCTATGCTCTCGGAGTGTAACTCCCATGATTTAGTTAATCGTTATGAAACGAATAACTGTATGTAGAAGAGAGTGCCTGCGTCTGGCTATGCTCTCGGAGTGTAACTCCCATGATTTAGTTAATCGTTATGAAACGAATAACTGTATGTAGAAGAGAGTGCCTACGTCTGGCTATGTATGCTCTCGGAGTGTAACTCCCATGATTTAGTTAATCGTTATGAAACGAATAACTGTATGTTGAAGAGAGTGCCTGCGTCTGGCTATGCTCTCGGAGTGTAACTCCCATGATTTAGTTAATCGTTATGAAACGAATAACTGTATGTAGAAGAGAGTGCCTACGTCTGGCTATGTATGCTCTCGGGGTGTAACTCCCATGATTTAGTTAATCGTTATGAAACGAATAACTGTATGTTGAAGAGAGTGCCTGCGTCTGGCTATGCTCTCGGAGTGTAACTCCCATGATTTAGTTAATCGTTATGAAACGAATAACTGTATGTAGAAGAGAGTGCCTGCGTCTGGCTATGCTCTCGGAGTGTAACTCCCATGATTTAGTTAATCGTTATGAAACGAATAACTGTATGTTGAAGAGATTGCCTGCGTCTGGCTATGCTCTCGGAGTGTAACTCCCATGATTTAGTTAATCGTTATGAAACGAATAACTGTATGTTAAAGAGAGTGCCTGCGTCTGGCTATGCTCTCGGAGTGTAACTCCCATGATTTAGTTAATCGTTATGAAACGAATAACTGTATGTAGAAGAGAGTGCCTGCGTCTAGCTATGCTCTCGGAGTGTAACTCCCATGATTTAGTTAATCGTTATGAAACGAATAACTGTATGTAGAAGAGAGTGCCTGCGTCTGGCTATGCTCTCGGAGTGTAACTCCCATGATTTAGTTAATCGTTATGAAACGAATAACTGTATGTAGAAGAGAGTGCCTACGTCTGGCTATGTATGCTCTCGGAGTGTAACTCCCATGATTTAGTTAATCGTTATGAAACGAATAACTGTATGTTGAAGAGAGTGCCTGCGTCTGGCTATGCTCTCGGAGTGTAACTCCCATGATTTAGTTAATCGTTATGAAACGAATAACTGTATGTAGAAGAGAGTGCCTACGTCTGGCTATGTATGCTCTCGGGGTGTAACTCCCATGATTTAGTTAATCGTTATGAAACGAATAACTGTATGTTGAAGAGAGTGCCTGCGTCTGGCTATGCTCTCGGAGTGTAACTCCCATGATTTAGTTAATCGTTATGAAACGAATAACTGTATGTAGAAGAGAGTGCCTACGTCTGGCTATGTATGCTCTCGGAGTGTAACTCCCATGATTTAGTTAATCGTTATGAAACGAATAACTGTATGTTGAAGAGAGTGCCTGCGTCTGGCTATGCTCTCGGAGGGTAACTCCCATGATTTAGTTAATCGTTATGAAACGATTAACTATATGTAGAAGAGAGTGCCTACGTCTGGCTATGTATGCTCTCGGAGTGTAACTCCCATGATTTAGTTAATCGTTATGAAACGAATAACTGTATGTTGAAGAGAGTGCCTGCGTCTGGCTATGCTCTCGGAGTGTAACTCCCATGATTTAGTTAATCGTTATGAAACGAATAACTGTATGTTGAAGAGAGTGCCTGCGTCTGGCTATGCTCTCGGAGTGTAACTCCCATGATTTAGTTAATCGTTATGAAACGAATAACTGTATGTAGAAGAGAGTGCCTGCGTCTGGCTATGCTCTCGGAGTGTAACTCCCATGATTTAGTTAATCGTTATGAAACGAATAACTGTATGTTGAAGAGAGTGCCTGCGTCTGGCTATGCTCTCGGAGTGTAACTCCCATGATTTAGTTAATCGTTATGAAACGAATAACTGTATGTTGAAGAGAGTGCCTACGTCTGGCTATGTATGCTCTTGGAGTGTAACTCCCATGATTTAGTTAATCGTTATGAAACGAATAACTGTATGTTGAAGAGAGTGCCTGCGTCTGGCTATGCTCTCGGAGTGTAACTCCCATGATTTAGTTAATCGTTATGAAACGAATAACTGTATGTTGAAGAGAGTGCCTGCTTCTGGCTATGCTCTCGGAGTGTAACTCCCATGATTTAGTTAATCGTTATGAAACGAATAACTGTATGTAGAAGAGAGTGCCTACGTCTGGCTATGTATGCTCTCGGAGTGTAACTCCCATGATTTAGTTAATCGTTATGAAACGAATAACTGTATGTTGAAGAGAGTGCCTGCGTCTGGCTATGCTCTCGGAGTGTAACTCCCATGATTTAGTTAATCGTTATGAAACGAATAACTGTATGTTGAAGAGAGTGCCTGCGTCTGGCTATGCTCTCGGAGTGTAACTCCCATGATTTAGTTAATCGTTATGAAACGAATAACTGTATGTTGAAGAGAGTGCCTGCGTCTGGCTATGCTCTCGGAGTGTAACTCCCATGATTTAGTTAATCGTTATGAAACGAATAACTGTATGTTGAAGAGAGTGCCTGCGTCTGGCTATGCTCTCGGAGTGTAACTCCCATGATTTAGTTAATCGTTATGAAACGAATAACTGTATGTTGAAGAGAGTGCCTGCGTCTGGCTATGCTCTCGGAGTGTAACTCCCATGATTTAGTTAATCGTTATGAAACGAATAACTGTATGTAGAAGAGAGTGCCTGCGTCTGGCTATGCTCTCGGAGTGTAACTCCCATGATTTAGTTAATCGTTATGAAACGAATAACTGTATGTTGAAGAGAGTGCCTGCGTCTGGCTATGCTCTCGGAGTGTAACTCCCATGATTTAGTTAATCGTTATGAAACGAATAACTGTATGTTGAAGAGATTGCCTGCGTCTGGCTATGCTCTCGGAGTGTAACTCCCATGATTTAGTTAATCGTTATGAAACGAATAACTGTATGTTAAAGAGAGTGCCTGCGTCTGGCTATGCTCTCGGAGTGTAACTCCCATGATTTAGTTAATCGTTATGAAACGAATAACTGTATGTAGAAGAGAGTGCCTGCGTCTAGCTATGCTCTCGGAGTGTAACTCCCATGATTTAGTTAATCGTTATGAAACGAATAACTGTATGTAGAAGAGAGTGCCTGCGTCTGGCTATGCTCTCGGAGTGTAACTCCCATGATTTAGTTAATCGTTATGAAACGAATAACTGTATGTAGAAGAGAGTGCCTACGTCTGGCTATGTATGCTCTCGGAGTGTAACTCCCATGATTTAGTTAATCGTTATGAAACGAATAACTGTATGTTGAAGAGAGTGCCTGCGTCTGGCTATGCTCTCGGAGTGTAACTCCCATGATTTAGTTAATCGTTATGAAACGAATAACTGTATGTTGAAGAGATTGCCTGCGTCTGGCTATGCTCTCGGAGTGTAACTCCCATGATTTAGTTAATCGTTATGAAACGAATAACTGTATGTTAAAGAGAGTGCCTGCGTCTGGGTATGCTCTCGGAGGGTAACTCCCATGATTTAGTTAATCGTTATGAAACGAATAACTGTATGTAGAAGAGAGTGCCTGCGTCTAGCTATGCTCTCGGAGTGTAACTCCCATGATTTAGTTAATCGTTATGAAACGAATAACTGTATGTAGAAGAGAGTGCCTGCGTCTGGCTATGCTCTCGGAGTGTAACTCCCATGATTTAGTTAATCGTTATGAAACGAATAACTGTATGTAGAAGAGAGTGACTACGTCTGGCTATGTATGCTCTCGGAGTGTAACTCCCATGATTTAGTTAATCGTTATGAAACGAATAACTGTATGTTGAAGAGAGTGCCTGCGTCTGGCTATGCTCTCGGAGTGTAACTCCCATGATTTAGTTAATCGTTATGAAACGAATAACTGTATGTAGAAGAGAGTGCCTACGTCTGGCTATGTATGCTCTCGGGGTGTAACTCCCATGATTTAGTTAATCGTTATGAAACGAATAACTGTATGTTGAAGAGAGTGCCTGCGTCTGGCTATGCTCTCGGAGTGTAACTCCCATGATTTAGTTAATCGTTATGAAACGAATAACTGTATGTAGAAGAGAGTGCCTACGTCTGGCTATGTATGCTCTCGGAGTGTAACTCCCATGATTTAGTTAATCGTTATGAAACGAATAACTGTATGTTGAAGAGAGTGCCTGCGTCTGGCTATGCTCTCGGAGTGTAACTCCCATGATTTAGTTAATCGTTATGAAACGAATAACTATATGTAGAAGAGAGTGCCTACGTCTGGCTATGTATGCTCTCGGAGTGTAACTCCCATGATTTAGTTAATCGTTATGAAACGAATAACTGTATGTTGAAGAGAGTGCCTGCGTCTGGCTATGCTCTCGGAGTGTAACTCCCATGATTTAGTTAATCGTTATGAAACGAATAACTGTATGTAAAAGAGAGTGCCTGCGTCTGGCTATGCTCTCGGAGTGTAACTCCCATGATTTAGTTAATCGTTATGAAACGAATAACTGTATGTAGAAGAGAGTGCCTGCGTCTGGCTATGCTCTCGGAGTGTAACTCCCATGATTTAGTTAATCGTTATGAAACGAATAACTGTATGTTGAAGAGAGTGCCTGCGTCTGGCTATGCTCTCGGAGTGTAACTCCCATGATTTAGTTAATCGTTATGAAACGAATAACTGTATGTTGAAGAGAGTGCCTACGTCTGGCTATGTATGCTCTTGGAGTGTAACTCCCATGATTTAGTTAATCGTTATGAAACGAATAACTGTATGTTGAAGAGAGTGCCTGCGTCTGGCTATGCTCTCGGAGTGTAACTCCCATGATTTAGTTAATCGTTATGAAACGAATAACTGTATGTTGAAGAGAGTGCCTGCTTCTGGCTATGCTCTCGGAGTGTAACTCCCATGATTTAGTTAATCGTTATGAAACGAATAACTGTATGTAGAAGAGAGTGCCTACGTCTGGCTATGTATGCTCTCGGAGTGTAACTCCCATGATTTAGTTAATCGTTATGAAACGAATAACTGTATGTTGAAGAGAGTGCCTGCGTCTGGCTATGCTCTCGGAGTGTAACTCCCATGATTTAGTTAATCGTTATGAAACGAATAACTGTATGTAGAAGAGAGTGCCTGCGTCTGGCTATGCTCTCGGAGTGTAACTCCCATGATTTAGTTAATCGTTATGAAACGAATAACTGTATGTAGAAGAGAGTGCCTGCGTCTGGCTATGCTCTCGGAGTGTAACTCCCATGATTTAGTTAATCGTTATGAAACGAATAACTGTATGTTGAAGAGAGTGCCTGCGTCTGGCTATGCTCTCGGAGTGTAACTCCCATGATTTAGTTAATCGTTATGAAACGAATAACTGTATGTTGAAGAGAGTGCCTGCGTCTGGCTATGCTCTCGGAGTGTAACTCCCATGATTTAGTTAATCGTTATGAAACGAATAACTGTATGTTGAAGAGAGTGCCTGAGTCTGGCTATGCTCTCGGAGTGTAACTCCCATGATTTAGTTAATCGTTATGAAACGAATAACTGTATGTAGAAGAGAGTGCCTGCGTCTGGCTATGCTCTCGGAGTGTAACTCCCATGATTTAGTTAATCGTTATGAAACGAATAACTGTATGTTGAACAGAGTGCCTGCGTCTGGCTATGCTCTCGGAGTGTAACTCCCATGATTTAGTTAATCGTTATGAAACGAATAACTGTATGTAGAAGAGAGTGCCTACGTCTGGCTATGTATGCTCTCCGAGTGTAACTCCCATGATTTAGTTAATCGTTATGAAACGAATAACTGTATGTTGAAGAGAGTGCCTGCGTCTGGCTATGCTCTCGGAGTGTAACTCCCATGATTTAGTTAATCGTTATGAAACGAATAACTGTATGTTGAAGAGAGTGCCTGAGTCTGGCTATGCTCTCGGAGTGTAACTCCCATGATTTAGTTAATCGTTATGAAACGAATAACTGTATGTAGAAGAGAGTGCCTACGTCTGGCTATGTATGCTCTCGAAGTGTAACTCCCATGATTTAGTTAATCGTTATGAAACGAATAACTGTATGTAGAAGAGAGTGCCTGCGTCTGGCTATGCTCTCGGAGTGTAACTCCCATGATTTAGTTAATCGTTATGAAACGAATAACTGTATGTAGAAGAGAGTGCCTACGTCTGGCTATGTATGCTCTCGAAGTGTAACTCCCATGATTTAGTTAATCGTTATGAAACGAATAACTGTATGTAGAAGAGAGTGCCTGCGTCTGGCTATGCTCTCGGAGTGTAACTCCCATGATTTAGTTAATCGTTATGAAACGAATAACTGTATGTAGAAGAGAGTGCCTGCGTCTGGCTATGCTCTCGGAGTGTAACTCCCATGATTTAGTTAATCGTTATGAAACGAATAACTGTATGTAGAAGAGAGTGCCTACGTCTGGCTATGTATGCTCTCGGAGTGTAACTCCCATGATTTAGTTAATCGTTATAAAACGAATAACTGTATGTTGAAGAGAGTGCCTGCGTCTGGCTATGCTCTCGGAGTGTAACTCCCATGATTTAGTTAATCGTTATGAAACGAATAACTGTATGTAGAAGAGAGTGCCTACGTCTGGCTATGTATGCTCTCGGAGTGTAACTCCCATGATTTAGTTAATCGTTATGAAACGAATAACTGTATGTTGAAGAGAGTGCCTGCGTCTGGCTATGTATGCTCTCGGAGTGTAACTCCCATGATTTAGTTAATCGTTATGAAACGAATAACTGTATGTAGAAGAGAGTGCCTACGTCTGGCTATGTATGCTCTCGGAGTGTAACTCCCATGATTTAGTTAATCGTTATGAAACGAATAACTGTATGTAGAAGAGAGTGCCTACGTCTGGCTATGTATGCTCTCGGAGTGTAACTCCCATGATTTAGTTAATCGTTATGAAACGAATAACTGTATGTAGAAGAGAGTGCCTGCGTCTGGCTATGCTCTCGGAGTGTAACTCCCATGATTTAGTTAATCGTTATGAAACGAATAACTGTATGTTGAAGAGAGTGCCTGCGTCTGGCTATGCTCTCGGAGTGTAACTCCCATGATTTAGTTAATCGTTATGAAACGAATAACTGTATGTTGAAGAGAGTGCCTACGTCTGGCTATGTATGCTCTTGGAGTGTAACTCCCATGATTTAGTTAATCGTTATGAAACGAATAACTGTATGTAGAAGAGAGTGCCTACGTCTGGCTATGTATGCTCTCGGGGTGTAACTCCCATGATTTAGTTAATCGTTATGAAACGAATAACTGTATGTAGAAGAGAGTGCCTACGTCTGGCTATGTATGCTCTCGAAGTGTAACTCCCATGATTTAGTTAATCGTTATGAAACGAATAACTGTATGTAGAAGAGAGTGCCTGCGTCTGGCTATGCTCTCGGAGTGTAACTCCCATGATTTAGTTAATCGTTATGAAACGAATAACTGTATGTAGAAGAGAGTGCCTGCGTCTGGCTATGCTCTCGGAGTGTAACTCCCATGATTTAGTTAATCGTTATGAAACGAATAACTGTATGTAGAAGAGAGTGCCTACGTCTGGCTATGTATGCTCTCGGAGTGTAACTCCCATGATTTAGTTAATCGTTATAAAACGAATAACTGTATGTTGAAGAGAGTGCCTGCGTCTGGCTATGCTCTCGGAGTGTAACTCCCATGATTTAGTTAATCGTTATGAAACGAATAACTGTATGTAGAAGAGAGTGCCTACGTCTGGCTATGTATGCTCTCGGAGTGTAACTCCCATGATTTAGTTAATCGTTATGAAACGAATAACTGTATGTTGAAGAGAGTGCCTGCGTCTGGCTATGTATGCTCTCGGAGTGTAACTCCCATGATTTAGTTAATCGTTATGAAACGAATAACTGTATGTAGAAGAGAGTGCCTACGTCTGGCTATGTATGCTCTCGGAGTGTAACTCCCATGATTTAGTTAATCGTTATGAAACGAATAACTGTATGTAGAAGAGAGTGCCTACGTCTGGCTATGTATGCTCTCGGAGTGTAACTCCCATGATTTAGTTAATCGTTATGAAACGAATAACTGTATGTAGAAGAGAGTGCCTGCGTCTGGCTATGCTCTCGGAGTGTAACTCCCATGATTTAGTTAATCGTTATGAAACGAATAACTGTATGTTGAAGAGAGTGCCTGCGTCTGGCTATGCTCTCGGAGTGTAACTCCCATGATTTAGTTAATCGTTATGAAACGAATAACTGTATGTTGAAGAGAGTGCCTACGTCTGGCTATGTATGCTCTTGGAGTGTAACTCCCATGATTTAGTTAATCGTTATGAAACGAATAACTGTATGTTGAAGAGAGTGCCTGCGTCTGGCTATGCTCTCGGAGTGTAACTCCCATGATTTAGTTAATCGTTATGAAACGAATAACTGTATGTTGAAGAGAGTGCCTGCTTCTGGCTATGCTCTCGGAGTGTAACTCCCATGATTTAGTTAATCGTTATGAAACGAATAACTGTATGTAGAAGAGAGTGCCTACGTCTGGCTATGTATGCTCTCGGAGTGTAACTCCCATGATTTAGTTAATCGTTATGAAACGAATAACTGTATGTTGAAGAGAGTGCCTGCGTCTGGCTATGCTCTCGGAGTGTAACTCCCATGATTTAGTTAATCGTTATGAAACGAATAACTGTATGTAGAAGAGAGTGCCTGCGTCTGGCTATGCTCTCGGAGTGTAACTCCCATGATTTAGTTAATCGTTATGAAACGAATAACTGTATGTAGAAGAGAGTGCCTGCGTCTGGCTATGCTCTCGGAGTGTAACTCCCATGATTTAGTTAATCGTTATGAAACGAATAACTGTATGTTGAAGAGAGTGCCTGCGTCTGGCTATGCTCTCGGAGTGTAACTCCCATGATTTAGTTAATCGTTATGAAACGAATAACTGTATGTTGAAGAGAGTGCCTGCGTCTGGCTATGCTCTCGGAGTGTAACTCCCATGATTTAGTTAATCGTTATGAAACGAATAACTGTATGTAGAAGAGAGTGCCTACGTCTGGCTATGTATGCTCTCGAAGTGTAACTCCCATGATTTAGTTAATCGTTATGAAACGAATAACTGTATGTAGAAGAGAGTGCCTGCGTCTGGCTATGCTCTCGGAGTGTAACTCCCATGATTTAGTTAATCGTTATGAAACGAATAACTGTATGTAGAAGAGAGTGCCTGCGTCTGGCTATGCTCTCGGAGTGTAACTCCCATGATTTAGTTAATCGTTATGAAACGAATAACTGTATGTAGAAGAGAGTGCCTACGTCTGGCTATGTATGCTCTCGGAGTGTAACTCCCATGATTTAGTTAATCGTTATAAAACGAATAACTGTATGTTGAAGAGAGTGCCTGCGTCTGGCTATGCTCTCGGAGTGTAACTCCCATGATTTAGTTAATCGTTATGAAACGAATAACTGTATGTAGAAGAGAGTGCCTACGTCTGGCTATGTATGCTCTCGGAGTGTAACTCCCATGATTTAGTTAATCGTTATGAAACGAATAACTGTATGTTGAAGAGAGTGCCTGCGTCTGGCTATGCTCTCGGAGTGTAACTCCCATGATTTAGTTAATCGTTATGAAACGAATAACTGTATGTTGAAGAGAGTGCCTGCGTCTGGCTATGCTCTCGGAGTGTAACTCCCATGATTTAGTTAATCGTTATGAAACGAATAACTGTATGTTGAAGAGAGTGCCTGCGTCTGGCTATGCTCTCGGAGTGTAACTCCCATTATTTAGTTAATCGTTATGAAACGAATAACTGTATGTAGAAGAGAGTGCCTACGTCTGGCTATGTATGCTCTCGGAGTGTAACTCCCATGATTTAGTTAATCGTTATGAAACGAATAACTGTATGTAGAAGAGAGTGCCTACGTCTGGCTATGTATGCTCTCGGAGTGTAACTCCCATGATTTAGTTAATCGTTATGAAACGAATAACTGTATGTTGAAGAGAGTTTCTGCGTCTGGCTATGCTCTCGGAGTGTAACTCCCATGATTTAGTTAATCGTTATGAAACGAATAACTGTATGTTGAAGAGAGTGCCTGCGTCTGGCTATGCTCTCGGAGTGTAACTCCCATGATTTAGTTAATCGTTATGAAACGAATAACTGTATGTAGAAGAGAGTGCCTACGTCTGGCTATGTATGCTCTCGGAGTGTAACTCCCATGATTTAGTTAATCGTTATGAAACGAATAACTGTATGTAGAAGAGAGTGCCTACGTCTGGCTATGTATGCTCTCGGGGTGTAACTCCCATGATTTAGTTAATCGTTATGAAACGAATAACTGTATGTAGAAGAGAGTGCCTACGTCTGGCTATGTATGCTCTCGGGGTGTAACTCCCATGATTTAGTTAATCGTTATGAAACGAATAACTGTATGTTGAAGAGAGTGCCTGCGTCTGGCTATGCTCTCGGAGTGTAACTCCCATGATTTAGTTAATAGTTATGAAACGAATAACTGTATGTAGAAGAGAGTGCCTACGTCTGGCTATGTATGCTCTCGGGGTGTAACTCCCATGATTTAGTTAATCGTTATGAAACGAATAACTGTATGTAGAAGAGAGTGCCTACGTCTGGCTATGTATGCTCTCGGAGTGTAACTCCCATGATTTAGTTAATCGTTATGAAACGAATAACTGTATGTAGAAGAGAGTGCCTGCGTCTGGCTATGCTCTCGGAGTGTAACTCCCATGATTTAGTTAATCGTTATGAAACGAATAACTGTATGTAGAAGAGAGTGCCTGCGTCTGGCTATGCTCTCGGAGTGTAACTCCCATGATTTAGTTAATCGTTATGAAACGAATAACTGTATGTTGAAGAGAGTGCCTGCGTCTGGCTATGCTCTCGGAGTGTAACTCCCAGGATTTAGTTAATCGTTATGAAACAAATAACTGTATGTAGAAGAGAGTGCCTGCGTCTGGCTATGCTCTCGGAGTGTAACTCCCATGATTTAGTTAATCGTTATGAAACGAATAACTGTATGTAGAAGAGAGTGCCTGCGTCTGGCTATGCTCTCGGAGTGTAACTCCCATGATTTAGTTAATCGTTATGAAACGAATAACTGTATGTAGAAGAGAGTGCCTGCGTCTGGCTATGCTCTCGGAGTGTAACTCCCATGATTTAGTTAATCGTTATGAAACGAATAACTGTATGTAGAAGAGAGTGCCTACGTCTGGCTATGTATGCTCTCGGAGTGTAACTCCCATGATTTAGTTAATCGTTATAAAACGAATAACTGTATGTTGAAGAGAGTGCCTGCGTCTGGCTATGCTCTCGGAGTGTAACTCCCATGATTTAGTTAATCGTTATGAAACGAATAACTGTATGTAGAAGAGAGTGCCTACGTCTGGCTATGTATGCTCTCGGAGTGTAACTCCCATGATTTAGTTAATCGTTATGAAACGAATAACTGTATGTTGAAGAGAGTGCCTGCGTCTGGCTATGCTCTCGGAGTGTAACTCCCATGATTTAGTTAATCGTTATGAAACGAATAACTGTATGTTGAAGAGAGTGCCTGCGTCTGGCTATGCTCTCGGAGTGTAACTCCCATGATTTAGTTAATCGTTATGAAACGAATAACTGTATGTTGAAGAGAGTGCCTGCGTCTGGCTATGCTCTCGGAGTGTAACTCCCATTATTTAGTTAATCGTTATGAAACGAATAACTGTATGTAGAAGAGAGTGCCTACGTCTGGCTATGTATGCTCTCGGAGTGTAACTCCCATGATTTAGTTAATCGTTATGAAACGAATAACTGTATGTAGAAGAGAGTGCCTACGTCTGGCTATGTATGCTCTCGGAGTGTAACTCCCATGATTTAGTTAATCGTTATGAAACGAATAACTGTATGTTGAAGAGAGTGCCTGCGTCTGGCTATGCTCTCGGAGTGTAACTCCCATGATTTAGTTAATCGTTATGAAACGAATAACTGTATGTAGAAGAGAGTGCCTGCGTCTGGCTATGCTCTCGGAGTGTAACTCCCATGATTTAGTTAATCGTTATGAAACGAATAACTGTATGTTGAAGAGAGTGCCTGCGTCTGGCTATGCTCTCGGAGTGTAACTCCCATGATTTAGTTAATCGTTTTGAAACGAATAACTGTATGTAGAAGAGAGTGCCTACGTCTGGCTATGCTCTCGGAGTGTAACTCCCATGATTTAGTTAATCGTTATGAAACGAATAACTGTATGTAGAACAGAGTGCCTGAGTCTGGCTATGCTCTCGGAGTGTAACTCCCATGATTTAGTTAATCGTTTTGAAACGAATAACTGTATGTAGAAGAGAGTGCCTGCGTCTGGCTATGCTCTCGGAGTGTAACTCCCATGATTTAGTTAATCGTTATGAAACGAATAACTGTATGTAGAAGAGAGTGCCTGCGTCTGGCTATGCTCTCGGAGTGTAACTCCCATGATTTAGTTAATCGTTATGAAACGAATAACTGTATGTAGAAGAGAGTGCCTACGTCTGGCTATGTATGCTCTCGGAGTGTAACTCCCATGATTTAGTTAATCGTTATGAAACGAATAACTGTATGTTGAAGAGAGTGCCTGCGTCTGGCTATGCTCTCGGAGTGTAACTCCCATGATTTAGTTAATCGTTATGAAACGAATAACTGTATGTAGAAGAGAGTGCCTGCGTCTGGCTATGCTCTCGGAGTGTAACTCCCATGATTTAGTTAATCGTTTTGAAACGAATAACTGTATGTAGAAGAGAGTGCCTACGTCTGGCTATGTATGCTCTCGGAGTGTAACTCCCATGATTTAGTTAATCGTTATGTAACGAATAACTGTATGTAGAAGAGAGTGCCTGCGTCTGGTTATGCTCTCGGAGTGTAACTCCCATGATTTAGTTAATCGTTATGAAACGAATAACTGTATGTAGAAGAGAGTGCCTACGTCTGGCTATGTATGCTCTCGGAGTGTAACTCCCATGATTTAGTTAATCGTTATGAAACGAATAACTGTGTGTAGAAGAGAGTGCCTGCGTCTGGCTATGCTCTCGGAGTGTAACTCCCATGATTTAGTTAATCGTTATGAAACGAATAACTGTATGTAGAAGAGAGTGCCTGCGTCTGGCTATGCTCTCGGAGTGTAACTCCCATGATTTAGTTAATCGTTATGAAACGAATAACTGTATGTTGAAGAGAGTGCCTGCGTCTGGCTATGCTCTCGGAGTGTAACTCCCATGATTTAGTTAATCGTTATGAAACGAATAACTGTATGTAGAAGAGAGTGCCTGCGTCTGGCTATGCTCTCGGAGTGTAACTCCCATGATTTAGTTAATCGTTATGAAACGAATAACTGTATGTAGAAGAGAGTGCCTGCGTCTGGCTATGCTCTCGGAGTGTAACTCCCATGATTTAGTTAATCGTTATGAAACGAATAACTGTATGTAGAAGAGAGTGCCTACGTCTGGCTATGTATGCTCTCGGAGTGTAACTCCCATGATTTAGTTAATCGTTATGAAACGAATAACTGTATGTTGAAGAGTGTGCCTGCGTCTGGCTATGCTCTCGGAGTGTAACTCCCATGATTTAGTTAATCGTTATGAAACGAATAACTGTATGTAGAAGAGAGTGCCTACGTCTGGCTATGTATGCTCTCGGGGTGTAACTCCCATGATTTAGTTAATCGTTATGAAACGAATAACTGTATGTAGAAGAGAGTGCCTGCGTCTGGCTATGCTCTCGGAGTGTAACTCCCATGATTTAGTTAATCGTTATGAAACGAATAACTGTATGTAGAAGAGAGTGCCTGCGTCTGGCTATGCTCTCGGAGTGTAACTCCCATGATTTAGTTAATCGTTATGAAACGAATAACTGTATGTAGAAGAGAGTGCCTGCGTCTGGCTATGTATGCTCTCGGAGTGTAACTCCCATGATTAGTTAATCGTTATGAAACGAATAACTGTATGTAGAAGAGAGTGCCTGCGTCTGGCTATGCTCTCGGAGTGTAACTCCCATGATTTAGTTAATCGTTATGAAACGAATAACTGTATGTAGAAGAGAGTGCCTGCGTCTGGCTATGCTCTCGGAGTGTAACTCCCATGATTTAGTTAATCGTTATGAAACGAATAACTGTATGTTGAAGAGAGTGCCTGCGTCTGGCTATGCTCTCGGAGTGTAACTACCATGATTTAGTTAATCGTTATGAAACGAATAACTGTATGTAGAAGAGAGTGCCTACGTCTGGCTATGTATGCTCTCGGAGTGTAACTCCCATGATTTAGTTAATCGTTATGAAACGAATAACTGTATGTAGAAGAGAGTGCCTGCGTCTGGCTATGCTCTCGGAGTGTAACTCCCATGATTTAGTTAATCGTTATGAAACGAATAACTGTATGTAGAAGAGAGTGCCTGCGTCTGGCTATGCTCTCGGAGTGTAACTCCCATGATTTAGTTAATCGTTATGAAACGAATAATTGTATGTAGAAGAGAGTGCCTACGTCTGGCTATGTATGCTCTCGGAGTGTAACTCCCATGATTTAGTTAATCGTTATGAAACGAATAACTGTATGTAGAAGAGAGTGCCTGCGTCTGGCTATGCTCTCGGAGTGTAACTCCCATGATTTAGTTAATCGTTTTGAAACGAATAACTGTATGTAGAAGAGAGTGCCTACGTCTGGCTATGTATGCTCTCGGAGTGTAACTCCCATGATTTAGTTAATCGTTATGAAACGAATAACTGTATGTAGAAGAGAGTGCCTGCGTCTGGCTATGCTCTCGGAGTGTAACTCCCATGATTTAGTTAATCGTTATGAAACGAATAACTGTATGTAGAAGAGAGTGCCTACGTCTGGCTATGTATGCTCTCGGAGTGTAACTCCCATGATTTAGTTAATCGTTATGAAACGAATAACTGTGTGTAGAAGAGAGTGCCTGCGTCTGGCTATGCTCTCGGAGTGTAACTCCCATGATTTAGTTAATCGTTATGAAACGAATAACTGTATGTAGAAGAGAGTGCCTGCGTCTGGCTATGCTCTCGGAGTGTAACTCCCATGATTTAGTTAATCGTTATGAAACGAATAACTGTATGTTGAAGAGAGTGCCTGCGTCTGGCTATGCTCTCGGAGTGTAACTCCCATGATTTAGTTAATCGTTATGAAACGAATAACTGTATGTAGAAGAGAGTGCCTGCGTCTGGCTATGCTCTCGGAGTGTAACTCCCATGATTTAGTTAATCGTTATGAAACGAATAACTGTATGTAGAAGAGAGTGCCTGCGTCTGGCTATGCTCTCGGAGTGTAACTCCCATGATTTAGTTAATCGTTATGAAACGAATAACTGTATGTAGAAGAGAGTGCCTGCGTCTGGCTATGCTCTCGGAGTGTAACTCCCATGATTTAGTTAATCGTTATGAAACGAATAACTGTATGTAGAAGAGAGTGCCTACGTCTGGCTATGTATGCTCTCGGAGTGTAACTCCCATGATTTAGTTAATCGTTATGAAACGAATAACTGTATGTAGAAGAGAGTGCCTGCGTCTGGCTATGCTCTCGGAGTGTAACTCCCATGATTTAGTTAATCGTTATGAAACGAATAACTGTATGTAGAAGAGAGTGCCTGCGTCTGGCTATGCTCTCGGAGTGTAACTCCCATGATTTAGTTAATCGTTATGAAACGAATAACTGTATGTAGAAGAGAGTGCCTGCGTCTGGCTATGCTCTCGGAGTGTAACTCCCATGATTTAGTTAATCGTTATGAAACGAATAACTGTATGTTGAAGAGAGTGCCTGCGTCTGGCTATGCTCTCGGAGTGTAACTACCATGATTTAGTTAATCGTTATGAAACGAATAACTGTATGTAGAAGAGAGTGCCTACGTCTGGCTATGTATGCTCTCGGAGTGTAACTCCCATGATTTAGTTAATCGTTATGAAACGAATAACTGTATGTTGAAGAGAGTGCCTGCGTCTGGCTATGCTCTCGGAGTGTAACTCCCATGATTTAGTTAATCGTTATGAAACGAATAACTGTATGTTGAAGAGAGTGCCTGCGTCTGGCTATGCTCTCGGAGTGTAACTCCCATGATTTAGTTAATCGTTATGAAACGAATAACTGTATGTTGAAGAGAGTGCCTGCGTCTGGCTATGCTCTCGGAGTGTAACTCCCATTATTTAGTTAATCGTTATGAAACGAATAACTGTATGTAGAAGAGAGTGCCTACGTCTGGCTATGTATGCTCTCGTAGTGTAACTCCCATGATTTAGTTAATCGTTATGAAACGAATAACTGTATGTTGAAGAGAGTGCCTGCGTCTGGCTATGCTCTCGGAGTGTAACTCCCATGATTTAGTTAATCGTTATGAAACGAATAACTGTATGTTGAAGAGAGTGCCTGCGTCTGGCTATGCTCTCGGAGTGTAACTCCCATGATTTAGTTAATCGTTATGAAACGAATAACTGTATGTAGAAGAGAGTGCCTGCGTCTGGCTATGCTCTCGGAGTGTAACTCCCATGATTTAGTTAATCGTTATGAAACGAATAACTGTATGTTGAAGAGAGTGCCTGCGTCTGGCTATGCTCTCGGAGTGTAACTCCCATGATTTAGTTAATCGTTATGAAACGAATAACTGTATGTTGAAGAGAGTGCCTGCGTCTGGCTATGCTCTCGGAGTGTAACTCCCATGATTTAGTTAATCGTTATGAAACGAATAACTGTATGTTGAAGAGAGTGCCTGCGTCTGGCTATGCTCTCGGAGTGTAACTCCCATGATTTAGTAAATCGTTATGAAACGAATAAATGTATGTAGAAGAGAGTGCCTACGTCTGGCTATGTATGCTCTCGGAGTGTAACTCCCATGATTTAGTTAATCGTTATGAAACGAATAACTGTATGTTGAAGAGAGTGCCTGCGTCTGGCTATGCTCTCGGAGTGTAACTCCCATGATTTAGTTAATCGTTATGAAACGAATAACTGTATGTTGAAGAGAGTGCCTGCGTCTGGCTATGCTCTCGGAGTGTAACTACCATGATTTAGTTAATCGTTATGAAACGAATAACTGTATGTAGAAGAGAGTGCCTACGTCTGGCTATGTATGCTCTCGGAGTGTAACTCCCATGATTTAGTTAATCGTTATGAAACGAATAACTGTATGTTGAAGAGAGTGCCTGCGTCTGGCTATGCTCTCGGAGTGTAACTCCCATGATTTAGTTAATCGTTATGAAACGAATAACTGTATGTTGAAGAGAGTGCCTGCGTCTGGCTATGCTCTCGGAGTGTAACTCCCATGATTTAGTTAATCGTTATGAAACGAATAACTGTATGTTGAAGAGAGTGCCTGCGTCTGGCTATGCTCTCGGAGTGTAACTCCCATTATTTAGTTAATCGTTATGAAACGAATAACTGTATGTAGAAGAGAGTGCCTACGTCTGGCTATGTATGCTCTCGTAGTGTAACTCCCATGATTTAGTTAATCGTTATGAAACGAATAACTGTATGTTGAAGAGAGTGCCTGCGTCTGGCTATGCTCTCGGAGTGTAACTCCCATGATTTAGTTAATCGTTATGAAACGAATAACTGTATGTTGAAGAGAGTGCCTGCGTCTGGCTATGCTCTCTGAGTGTAACTCCCATGATTTAGTTAATCGTTATGAAACGAATAACTGTATGTAGAAGAGAGTGCCTGCGTCTGGCTATGCTCTCGGAGTGTAACTCCCATGATTTAGTTAATCGTTATGAAACGAATAACTGTATGTTGAAGAGAGTGCCTGCGTCTGGCTATGCTCTCGGAGTGTAACTCCCATGATTTAGTTAATCGTTATGAAACGAATAACTGTATGTTGAAGAGAGTGCCTGCGTCTGGCTATGCTCTCGGAGTGTAACTCCCATGATTTAGTTAATCGTTATGAAACGAATAACTGTATGTTGAAGAGAGTGCCTGCGTCTGGCTATGCTCTCGGAGTGTAACTCCCATGATTTAGTAAATCGTTATGAAACGAATAAATGTATGTAGAAGAGAGTGCCTACGTCTGGCTATGTATGCTCTCGGAGTGTAACTCCCATGATTTAGTTAATCGTTATGAAACGAATAACTGTATGTTGAAGAGAGTGCCTGCGTCTGGCTATGCTCTCGGAGTGTAACTCCCATGATTTAGTAAATCGTTATGAAACGAATAACTGTATGTAGAAGAGAGTGCCTACGTCTGGCTATGTATGCTCTCGGAGTGTAACTCCCATGATTTAGTTAATCGTTATGAAACGAATAACTGTATGTTGAAGAGAGTGCCTGCGTCTGGCTATGCTCTCGGAGTGTAACTCCCATGATTTAGTTAATCGTTATGAAACGAATAACTGTATGTAGAAGAGAGTGCCTACGTCTGGCTATGTATGCTCTCGGAGTGTAACTCCCATGATTTAGTTAATCGTTATGAAACGAATAACTGTATGTTGAAGAGAGTGCCTGCGTCTGGCTATGCTCTCGGAGTGTAACTCCCATGATTTAGTTAATCGTTATGAAACGAATAACTGTATGTAGAAGAGAGTGCCTACGTCTGGCTATGTATGCTCTCGGAGTGTAACTCCCATGATTTAGTTAATCGTTATGAAACGAATAACTGTATGTAGAAGAGAGTGCCTGCGTCTGGCTATGCTCTCGGACTGTAACTCCCATGATTTAGTTAATCGTTATGAAACGAAGAACTGTATGTAGAAGAGAGTGCTTACGTCTGGCTATGTATGCTCTCGGGGTGTAACTCCCATTATTTAGTTAATCGTTATGAAACGAATAACTGTATGTTGAAGAGAGTGCCTGCGTCTGGCTATGTATGCTCTCGGAGTTTAACTCCCATGATTCAGTTAATCGTTATGAAACGAATAACTGTATGTTGAAGAGAGTGCCTGCGTCTGGCTATGCTCTCGGAGTGTAACTCCCATGATTTAGTTAATCGTTATGAAACGAATAACTGTATGTAGAAGAGAGTGCCTGCGTCTGGCTATGCTCTCGGAGTGTAACTCCCATGATTTAGTTAATCGTTATGAAACGAATAACTGTATGTAGAAGAGAGTGCCTACGTCTGGCTATGTATGCTCTCGGAGTGTAACTCCCATGATTAGTTAATCGTTATGAAACGAATAACTGTATGTAGAAGAGAGTGCCTGCGTCTGGCTATGCTCTCGGAGTGTAACTCCCATGATTTAGTTAATCGTTATGAAACGAATAACTGTATGTTGAAGAGAGTGCCTGCGTCTGGCTATGCTCTCGGAGTGTAACTTCCATGATTTAGTTAATCGTTATGAAACGAATAACTGTATGTAGAAGAGAGTGCCTACGTCTGGCTATGTATGCTCTCGGAGTGTAACTCCCATGATTTAGTTAATCGTTATGAAACGAATAACTGTATGTAGAAGAGAGTGCCTGCGTCTGGCTATGCTCTCGGAGTGTAACTCCCATGATTTAGTTAATCGTTATGAAACGAATAACTGTATGTAGAAGAGAGTGCCTGCGTCTGGCTATGCTCTCGGAGTGTAACTCCCATGATTTAGTTAATCGTTATGAAACGAATAACTGTATGTAGAAGAGAGTGCCTACGTCTGGCTATGTATGCTCTTGGAGTGTAACTCCCATGATTTAGTTAATCGTTATGAAACGAATAACTGTATGTTGAAGAGAGTGCCTGCGTCTGGCTATGCTCTCGGAGTGTAACTCCCATGATTTAGTTAATCGTTATGAAACGAATAACTGTATGTTGAAGAGAGTGCCTGCGTCTGGCTATGCTCTCGGAGTGTAACTCCCATGATTTAGTTAATCGTTATGAAACGAATAACTGTATGTTGAAGAGAGTGCCTGCGTCTGGCTATGCTCTCGGAGTGTAACTCCCATGATTTAGTAAATCGTTATGAAACGAATAACTGTATGTAGAAGAGAGTGCCTGCGTCTGGCTATGCTCTCGGAGTGTAACTCCCATGATTTAGTTAATCGTTATGAAACGAATAACTGTATGTAGAAGAGAGTGCCTGCGTCTGGCTATGCTCTCGGAGTGTAACTCCCATGATTTAGTTAATCGTTATGAAACGAATAACTGTATGTTGAAGAGAGTGCCTGCGTCTGGCTATGCTCTCGGAGTGTAACTCCCATGATTTAGTTAATCGTTATGAAACGAATAACTGTATGTAGAAGAGAGTGCCTACGTCTGGCTATGTATGCTCTCGGAGTGTAACTCCCATGATTTAGTTAATCGTTATGAAACGAATAACTGTATGTTGAAGAGAGTGCCTGCGTCTGGCTATGCTCTCGGAGTGTAACTCCCATGATTTAGTTAATCGTTATGAAACGAATAACTGTATGTAGAAGAGAGTGCCTGCGTCTGGCTATGCTCTCGGAGTGTAACTCCCATGATTAAGTTAATCGTTATGAAACGAATAACTGTATGTAGAAGAGAGTGCCTGCGTCTGGCTATGTATGCTCTCGGAGTGTAACTCCCTTGATTTAGTTAATCGTTATGAAACGAATAACTGTATGTAGAAGAGAGTGCCTACGTCTGGCTATGTATGCTCTCGGAGTGTAACTCCCATGATTTAGTTAATCGTTATGAAACGAATAACTGTATGTTGAAGAGAGTGCCTGCGTCTGGCTATGCTCTCGGAGTGTAACTCCCATGATTTAGTTAATCGTTATGAAACGAATAACTGTATGTAGAAGAGAGTGCCTGCGTCTGGCTATGCTCTCGGAGTGTAACTCCCATGATTTAGTTAATCGTTATGAAACGAATAACTGTATGTTGAAGAGAGTGCCTGCGTCTGGCTATGCTCTCGGAGTGTAACTCCCATGATTTAGTTAATCGTTATGAAACGAATAACTGTATGTTGAAGAGAGTGCCTGCGTCTGGCTATGCTCTCGGAGTGTAACTCCCATGATTTAGTTAATCGTTATGAAACGAATAACTGTATGTAGAAGAGAGTGCCTGCGTCTGGCTATGCTCTCGGAGTGTAACTCCCATGATTTAGTTAATCGTTATGAAACGAATAACTGTATGTAGAAGAGAGTGCCTGCGTCTGGCTATGCTCTCGGAGTGTAACTCCCATGATTTAGTTAATCGTTATGAAACGAATAACTGTATGTAGAAGAGAGTGCCTGCGTCTGGCTATGCGCTCGGAGTGTAACTCCCATGATTTAGTTAATCGTTATGAAACGAATAACTGTATGTAGAAGAGAGTGCCTACGTCTGGCTATGTATGCTCTCGGAGTGTAACTCCCATGATTTAGTTAATCGTTATGAAACGAATAACTGTATGTAGAAGAGAGTGCCTGCGTCTGGCTATGCTCTCGGAGTGTAACTCCCATGATTTAGTTAATCGTTATGAAACGAATAACTGTATGTAGAAGAGAGTGCCTGCGTCTGGCTATGCTCTCGGAGTGTAACTCCCATGATTTAGTTAATCGTTATGAAACGAATAACTGTATGTAGAAGAGAGTGCCTGCGTCTGGCTATGCTCTCGGAGTGTAACTCCCATGATTTAGTTAATCGTTATGAAACGAATAACTGTATGTTGAAGAGAGTGCCTGCGTCTGGCTATGCTCTCGGAGTGTAACTACCATGATTTAGTTAATCGTTATGAAACGAATAACTGTATGTAGAAGAGAGTGCCTACGTCTGGCTATGTATGCTCTCGGAGTGTAACTCCCATGATTTAGTTAATCGTTATGAAACGAATAACTGTATGTTGAAGAGAGTGCCTGCGTCTGGCTATGCTCTCGGAGTGTAACTCCCATGATTTAGTTAATCGTTATGAAACGAATAACTGTATGTTGAAGAGAGTGCCTGCGTCTGGCTATGCTCTCGGAGTGTAACTCCCATGATTTAGTTAATCGTTATGAAACGAATAACTGTATGTTGAAGAGAGTGCCTGCGTCTGGCTATGCTCTCGGAGTGTAACTCCCATTATTTAGTTAATCGTTATGAAACGAATAACTGTATGTAGAAGAGAGTGCCTACGTCTGGCTATGTATGCTCTCGTAGTGTAACTCCCATGATTTAGTTAATCGTTATGAAACGAATAACTGTATGTTGAAGAGAGTGCCTGCGTCTGGCTATGCTCTCGGAGTGTAACTCCCATGATTTAGTTAATCGTTATGAAACGAATAACTGTATGTTGAAGAGAGTGCCTGCGTCTGGCTATGCTCTCGGAGTGTAACTCCCATGATTTAGTTAATCGTTATGAAACGAATAACTGTATGTAGAAGAGAGTGCCTGCGTCTGGCTATGCTCTCGGAGTGTAACTCCCATGATTTAGTTAATCGTTATGAAACGAATAACTGTATGTTGAAGAGAGTGCCTGCGTCTGGCTATGCTCTCGGAGTGTAACTCCCATGATTTAGTTAATCGTTATGAAACGAATAACTGTATGTTGAAGAGAGTGCCTGCGTCTGGCTATGCTCTCGGAGTGTAACTCCCATGATTTAGTTAATCGTTATGAAACGAATAACTGTATGTTGAAGAGAGTGCCTGCGTCTGGCTATGTATGCTCTCGGAGTGTAACTCCCATGATTTAGTTAATCGTTATGAAACGAATAACTGTATGTTGAAGAGAGTGCCTGCGTCTGGCTATGCTCTCGGAGTGTAACTCCCATGATTTAGTTAATCGTTATGAAACGAATAACTGTATGTAGAAGAGAGTGCCTACGTCTGGCTATGTATGCTCTCGGAGTGTAACTCCCATGATTTAGTTAATCGTTATGAAACGAATAACTGTATGTAGAAGAGAGTGCCTGCGTCTGGCTATGCTCTCGGAGTGTAACTCCCATGATTTAGTTAATCGTTATGAAACGAAGAACTGTATGTAGAAGAGAGTGCTTACGTCTGGCTATGTATGCTCTCGGGGTGTAACTCCCAATATTTAGTTAATCGTTATGAAACGAATAACTGTATGTTGAAGAGAGTGCCTGCGTCTGGCTATGCTCTCGGAGTGTAACTCCCATGATTTAGTTAATCGTTATGAAACGAATAACTGTATGTAGAAGAGAGTGCCTACGTCTGGCTATGTATGCTCTCGGAGTGTAACTCCCATGATTTAGTTAATCGTTATGAAACGAATAACTGTATGTTGAAGAGAGTGCCTGCGTCTGGCTATGCTCTCGGAGTGTAACTCCCATGATTTAGTTAATCGTTATGAAACGAATAACTGTATGTAGAAGAGAGTGCCTACGTCTGGCTATGTATGCTCTCGGAGTGTAACTCCCATGATTTAGTTAATCGTTATGAAACGAATAACTGTATGTAGAAGAGAGTGCCTGCGTCTGGCTATGTATGCTCTCGGAGTTTAACTCCCATGATTCAGTTAATCGTTATGAAACGAATAACTGTATGTTGAAGAGAGTGCCTGCGTCTGGCTATGCTCTCGGAGTGTAACTCCCATGATTTAGTTAATCGTTATGAAACGAATAACTGTATGTAGAAGAGAGTGCCTGCGTCTGGCTATGCTTTCGGAGTGTAACTCCCATGATTTAGTTAATCGTTATGAAACGAATAACTGTATGTAGAAGAGAGTGCCTACGTCTGGCTATGTATGCTCTCGGAGTGTAACTCCCATGATTAGTTAATCGTTATGAAACGAATAACTGTGTGTAGAAGAGAGTGCCTGCGTCTGGCTATGCTCTCGGAGTGTAACTCCCATGATTTAGTTAATCGTTATGAAACGAATAACTGTATGTTGAAGAGAGTGCCTGCGTCTGGCTATGCTCTCGGAGTGTAACTTCCATGATTTAGTTAATCGTTATGAAACGAATAACTGTATGTAGAAGAGAGTGCCTACGTCTGGCTATGTATGCTCTCGGAGTGTAACTCCCATGATTTAGTTAATCGTTATGAAACGAATAACTGTATGTAGAAGAGAGTGCCTGCGTCTGGCTATGCTCTCGGAGTGTAACTCCCATGATTTAGTTAATCGTTATGAAACGAATAACTGTATGTAGAAGAGAGTGCCTGCGTCTGGCTATGCTCTCGGAGTGTAACTCCCATGATTTAGTTAATCGTTATGAAACGAATAACTGTATGTAGAAGAGAGTGCCTACGTCTGGCTATGTATGCTCTTGGAGTGTAACTCCCATGATTTAGTTAATCGTTATGAAACGAATAACTGTATGTTGAAGAGAGTGCCTGCGTCTGGCTATGCTCTCGGAGTGTAACTCCCATGATTTAGTTAATCGTTATGAAACGAATAACTGTATGTTGAAGAGAGTGCCTGCGTCTGGCTATGCTCTCGGAGTGTAACTCCCATGATTTAGTTAATCGTTATGAAACGAATAACTGTATGTTGAAGAGAGTGCCTGCGTCTGGCTATGCTCTCGGAGTGTAACTCCCATGATTTAGTAAATCGTTATGAAACGAATAACTGTATGTAGAAGAGAGTGCCTGCGTCTGGCTATGCTCTCGGAGTGTAACTCCCATGATTTAGTTAATCGTTATGAAACGAATAACTGTATGTAGAAGAGAGTGCCTGCGTCTGGCTATGCTCTCGGAGTGTAACTCCCATGATTTAGTTAATCGTTATGAAACGAATAACTGTATGTTGAAGAGAGTGCCTGCGTCTGGCTATGCTCTCGGAGTGTAACTCCCATGATTTAGTTAATCGTTATGAAACGAATAACTGTATGTAGAAGAGAGTGCCTACGTCTGGCTATGTATGCTCTCGGAGTGTAACTCCCATGATTTAGTTAATCGTTATGAAACGAATAACTGTATGTTGAAGAGAGTGCCTGCGTCTGGCTATGCTCTCGGAGTGTAACTCCCATGATTAAGTTAATCGTTATGAAACGAATAACTGTATGTAGAAGAGAGTGCCTGCGTCTGGCTATGCTCTCGGAGTGTAACTCCCATGATTAAGTTAATCGTTATGAAACGAATAACTGTATGTAGAAGAGAGTGCCTGCGTCTGGCTATGTATGCTCTCGGAGTGTAACTCCCTTGATTTAGTTAATCGTTATGAAACGAATAACTGTATGTAGAAGAGAGTGCCTACGTCTGGCTATGTATGCTCTCGGAGTGTAACTCCCATGATTTAGTTAATCGTTATGAAACGAATAACTGTATGTTGAAGAGAGTGCCTGCGTCTGGCTATGCTCTCGGAGTGTAACTCCCATGATTTAGTTAATCGTTATGAAACGAATAACTGTATGTAGAAGAGAGTGCCTGCGTCTGGCTATGCTCTCGGAGTGTAACTCCCATGATTTAGTTAATCGTTATGAAACGAATAACTGTATGTTGAAGAGAGTGCCTGCGTCTGGCTATGCTCTCGGAGTGTAACTCCCATGATTTAGTTAATCGTTATGAAACGAATAACTGTATGTTGAAGAGAGTGCCTGCGTCTGGCTATGCTCTCGGAGTGTAACTCCCATGATTTAGTTAATCGTTATGAAACGAATAACTGTATGTAGAAGAGAGTGCCTACGTCTGGCTATGTATGCTCTCGGGGTGTAACTCCCATGATTTAGTTAATCGTTATGAAACGAATAACTGTATGTTGAAGAGAGTGCCTGCGTCTGGCTATGCTCTCGGAGTGTAACTCCCATGATTTAGTTAATCGTTATGAAACGAATAACTGTATGTAGAAGAGAGTGCCTGCGTCTGGCTATGCTCTCGGAGTGTAACTCCCATGATTTAGTTAATCGTTATGAAACGAATAACTGTATGTAGAAGAGAGTGCCTGCGTCTGGCTATGTATGCTCTCGGAGTGTAACTCCCTTGATTTAGTTAATCGTTATGAAACGAATAACTGTATGTAGAAGAGAGTGCCTACGTCTGGCTATGTATGCTCTCGGAGTGTAACTCCCATGATTTAGTTAATCGTTATGAAACGAATAACTGTATGTTGAAGAGAGTGCCTGCGTCTGGCTATGCTCTCGGAGTGTAACTCCCATGATTTAGTTAATCGTTATGAAACGAATAACTGTATGTAGAAGAGAGTGCCTGCGTCTGGCTATGCTCTCGGAGTGTAACTCCCATGATTTAGTTAATCGTTATGAAACGAATAACTGTATGTTGAAGAGAGTGCCTGCGTCTGGCTATGCTCTCGGAGTGTAACTCCCATGATTTAGTTAATCGTTATGAAACGAATAACTGTATGTTGAAGAGAGTGCCTGCGTCTGGCTATGCTCTCGGAGTGTAACTCCCATGATTTAGTTAATCGTTATGAAACGAATAACTGTATGTAGAAGAGAGTGCCTACGTCTGGCTATGTATGCTCTCGGAGTGTAACTCCCATGATTTAGTTAATCGTTATGAAACGAATAACTGTATGTTGAAGAGAGTGCCTGCGTCTGGCTATGCTCTCGGAGTGTAACTCCCATGATTTAGTTAATCGTTATGAAACGAATAACTGTATGTAGAAGAGAGTGCCTACGTCTGGCTATGTATGCTCTCGGAGTGTAACTCCCATGATTTAGTTAATCGTTATGAAACGAATAACTGTATGTTGAAGAGAGTGCCTGCGTCTGGCTATGCTCTCGGAGTGTAACTCCCATGATTTAGTTAATCGTTATGAAACGAATAACTGTATGTAGAAGAGAGTGCCTACGTCTGGCTATGTATGCCCTCGGAGTGTAACTCCCATGATTTAGTTAATCGTTATGAAACGAATAACTGTATGTAGAAGAGAGTGCCTACGTCTGGCTATGTATGCTCTCGGGGTGTAACTCCCATGATTTAGTTAATCGTTATGAAACGAATAACTGTATGTTGAAGAGAGTGCCTGCGTCTGGCTATGCTCTCGGAGTGTAACTCCCATGATTTAGTTAATCGTTATGAAACGAATAACTGTATGTAGAAGAGAGTGCCTGCGTCTGGCTATGCTCTCGGAGTGTAACTCCCATGATTTAGTTAATCGTTATGAAACGAATAACTGTATGTAGAAGAGAGTGCCTACGTCTGGCTATGTATGCTCTCGGAGTGTAACTCCCATGATTTAGTTAATCGTTATGAAACGAATAACTGTATGTTGAAGAGAGTGCCTGCGTCTGGCTATGCTCTCGGAGTGTAACTCCCATGATTTAGTTAATCGTTATGAAACGAATAACTGTATGTAGAAGAGAGTGCCTACGTCTGGCTATGTATGCTCTCGGAGTGTAACTCCCATGATTTAGTTAATCGTTATGAAACGAATAACTGTATTTAGAAGAGAGTGCCTGCGTCTGGCTATGCTCTCGGAGTGTAACTCCCATGATTTAGTTAATCGTTATGAAACGAAGAACTGTATGTAGAAGAGAGTGCTTACGTCTGGCTATGTATGCTCTCGGGGTGTAACTCCCAATATTTAGTTAATCGTTATGAAACGAATAACTGTATGTTGAAGAGAGTGCCTGCGTCTGGCTATGTATGCTCTCGGAGTTTAACTCCCATGATTCAGTTAATCGTTATGAAACGAATAACTGTATGTTGAAGAGAGTGCCTGCGTCTGGCTATGCTCTCGGAGTGTAACTCCCATGATTTAGTTAATCGTTATGAAACGAATAACTGTATGTAGAAGAGAGTGCCTACGTCTGGCTATGTATGCTCTTGGAGTGTAACTCCCATGATTTAGTTAATCGTTATGAAACGAATAACTGTATGTTGAAGAGAGTGCCTGCGTCTGGCTATGCTCTCGGAGTGTAACTCCCATGATTTAGTTAATCGTTATGAAACGAATAACTGTATGTTGAAGAGAGTGCCTGCGTCTGGCTATGCTCTCGGAGTGTAACTCCCATGATTTAGTTAATCGTTATGAAACGAATAACTGTATGTTGAAGAGAGTGCCTGCGTCTGGCTATGCTCTCGGAGTGTAACTCCCATGATTTAGTAAATCGTTATGAAACGAATAACTGTATGTAGAAGAGAGTGCCTGCGTCTGGCTATGCTCTCGGAGTGTAACTCCCATGATTTAGTTAATCGTTATGAAACGAATAACTGTATGTAGAAGAGAGTGCCTGCGTCTGGCTATGCTCTCGGAGTGTAACTCCCATGATTTAGTTAATCGTTATGAAACGAATAACTGTATGTTGAAGAGAGTGCCTGCGTCTGGCTATGCTCTCGGAGTGTAACTCCCATGATTTAGTTAATCGTTATGAAACGAATAACTGTATGTAGAAGAGAGTGCCTACGTCTGGCTATGTATGCTCTCGGAGTGTAACTCCCATGATTTAGTTAATCGTTATGAAACGAATAACTGTATGTTGAAGAGAGTGCCTGCGTCTGGCTATGCTCTCGGAGTGTAACTCCCATGATTAAGTTAATCGTTATGAAACGAATAACTGTATGTAGAAGAGAGTGCCTGCGTCTGGCTATGCTCTCGGAGTGTAACTCCCATGATTAAGTTAATCGTTATGAAACGAATAACTGTATGTAGAAGAGAGTGCCTGCGTCTGGCTATGTATGCTCTCGGAGTGTAACTCCCTTGATTTAGTTACTCGTTATGAAACGAATAACTGTATGTAGAAGAGAGTGCCTACGTCTGGCTATGTATGCTCTCGGAGTGTAACTCCCATGATTTAGTTAATCGTTATGAAACGAATAACTGTATGTTGAAGAGAGTGCCTGCGTCTGGCTATGCTCTCGGAGTGTAACTCCCATGATTTAGTTAATCGTTATGAAACGAATAACTGTATGTAGAAGAGAGTGCCTGCGTCTGGCTATGCTCTCGGAGTGTAACTCCCATGATTTAGTTAATCGTTATGAAACGAATAACTGTATGTTGAAGAGAGTGCCTGCGTCTGGCTATGCTCTCGGAGTGTAACTCCCATGATTTAGTTAATCGTTATGAAACGAATAACTGTATGTTGAAGAGAGTGCCTGCGTCTGGCTATGCTCTCGGAGTGTAACTCCCATGATTTAGTTAATCGTTATGAAACGAATAACTGTATGTAGAAGAGAGTGCCTACGTCTGGCTATGTATGCTCTCGGGGTGTAACTCCCATGATTTAGTTAATCGTTATGAAACGAATAACTGTATGTTGAAGAGAGTGCCTGCGTCTGGCTATGCTCTCGGAGTGTAACTCCCATGATTTAGTTAATCGTTATGAAACGAATAACTGTATGTAGAAGAGAGTGCCTGCGTCTGGCTATGCTCTCGGAGTGTAACTCCCATGATTTAGTTAATCGTTATGAAACGAATAACTGTATGTAGAAGAGAGTGCCTGCGTCTGGCTATGTATGCTCTCGGAGTGTAACTCCCTTGATTTAGTTAATCGTTATGAAACGAATAACTGTATGTAGAAGAGAGTGCCTACGTCTGTCTATGTATGCTCTCGGAGTGTAACTCCCATGATTTAGTTAATCGTTATGAAACGAATAACTGTATGTTGAAGAGAGTGCCTGCGTCTGGCTATGCTCTCGGAGTGTAACTCCCATGATTTAGTTAATCGTTATGAAACGAATAACTGTATGTAGAAGAGAGTGCCTGCGTCTGGCTATGCTCTCGGAGTGTAACTCCCATGATTTAGTTAATCGTTATGAAACGAATAACTGTATGTTGAAGAGAGTGCCTGCGTCTGGCTATGCTCTCGGAGTGTAACTCCCATGATTTAGTTAATCGTTATGAAACGAATAACTGTATGTTGAAGAGAGTGCCTGCGTCTGGCTATGCTCTCGGAGTGTAACTCCCATGATTTAGTTAATCGTTATGAAACGAATAACTGTATGTAGAAGAGAGTGCCTACGTCTGGCTATGTATGCTCTCGGAGTGTAACTCCCATGATTTAGTTAATCGTTATGAAACGAATAACTGTATGTTGAAGAGAGTGCCTGCGTCTGGCTATGCTCTCGGAGTGTAACTCCCATGATTTAGTTAATCGTTATGAAACGAATAACTGTATGTAGAAGAGAGTGCCTACGTCTGGCTATGTATGCTCTCGGAGTGTAACTCCCATGATTTAGTTAATCGTTATGAAACGAATAACTGTATGTTGAAGAGAGTGCCTGCGTCTGGCTATGCTCTCGGAGTGTAACTCCCATGATTTAGTTAATCGTTATGAAACGAATAACTGTATGTAGAAGAGAGTGCCTACGTCTGGCTATGTATGCCCTCGGAGTGTAACTCCCATGATTTAGTTAATCGTTATGAAACGAATAACTGTATGTAGAAGAGAGTGCCTACGTCTGGCTATGTATGCTCTCGGGGTGTAACTCCCATGATTTAGTTAATCGTTATGAAACGAATAACTGTATGTTGAAGAGAGTGCCTGCGTCTGGCTATGCTCTCGGAGTGTAACTCCCATGATTTAGTTAATCGTTATGAAACGAATAACTGTATGTAGAAGAGAGTGCCTACGTCTGGCTATGTATGCTCTCGGGGTGTAACTCCCATGATTTAGTTAATCGTTATGAAACGAATAACTGTATGTTGAAGAGAGTGCCTGCGTCTGGCTATGTATGCTCTCGGGGTGTAACTCCCATGATTTAGTTAATCGTTATGAAACGAATAACTGTATGTAGAAGAGAGTGCCTACGTCTGGCTATGTATGCTCTCGGAGTGTAACTCCCATGATTTAGTTAATCGTTATGAAACGAATAACTGTATGTTGAAGAGAGTGCCTGCGTCTGGCTATGCTCTCGGAGTGTAACTCCCATGATTTAGTTAATCGTTATGAAACGAATAACTGTATGTAGAAGAGAGTGCCTACGTCTGGCTATGTATGCCCTCGGAGTGTAACTCCCATGATTTAGTTAATCGTTATGAAACGAATAACTGTATGTAGAAGAGAGTGCCTACGTCTGGCTATGTATGCTCTCGGGGTGTAACTCCCATGATTTAGTTAATCGTTATGAAACGAATAACTGTATGTTGAAGAGAGTGCCTGCGTCTGGCTATGCTCTCGGAGTGTAACTCCCATGATTTAGTTAATCGTTATGAAACGAATAACTGTATGTAGAAGAGAGTGCCTACGTCTGGCTATGTATGCTCTCGGGGTGTAACTCCCATGATTTAGTTAATCGTTATGAAACGAATAACTGTATGTTGAAGAGAGTGCCTGCGTCTGGCTATGTATGCTCTCGGGGTGTAACTCCCATGATTTAGTTAATCGTTATGAAACGAATAACTGTATGTAGAAGAGAGTGCCTACGTCTGGCTATGTATGCTCTCGGAGTGTAACTCCATGATTTAGTTAATCGTTATGAAACGAATAACTGTATGTAGAAGAGAGTGCCTGCGTCTGGCTATGCTCTCGGAGGGTAACTCCCATGATTTAGTTAATCGTTATGAAACGAATAACTGTATGTAGAAGAGAGTGCCTGCGTCTGGCTATGCTCTCGGAGTGTAACTCCCATGATTAAGTTAATCGTTATGAAACGAATAACTGTATGTAGAAGAGAGTGCCTACGTCTGGCTATGTATGCTCTCGGGGTGTAACTCCCATGATTTAGTTAATCGTTACTGAAACGAATAACTGTATGTAGAAGAGAGTGCCTACGTCTGGCTATGTATGCTCTCGGGGTGTAACTCCCATGATTTAGTTAATCGTTATGAAACGAATAACTGTATGTTGAAGAGAGTGCCTGCGTCTGGCTATGCTCTCGAGTGTAACTCCCATGATTTAGTTAATAGTTATGAAACGAATAACTGTATGTAGAAGAGAGTGCCTACGTCTGGCTATGTATGCTCTCGGGGTGTAACTCCCATGATTTAGTTAATCGTTATGAAACGAATAACTGTATGTAGAAGAGAGTGCCTACGTCTGGCTATGTATGCTCTCGGAGTGTAACTCCCATGATTTAGTTAATCGTTATGAAACGAATAACTGTATGTAGAAGAGAGTGCCTGCGTCTGGCTATGCTCTCGGAGTGTAACTCCCATGATTTAGTTAATCGTTATGAAACGAATAACTGTATGTAGAAGAGAGTGCCTGCGTCTGGCTATGCTCTCGGAGTGTAACTCCCATGATTTAGTTAATCGTTATGAAACGAATAACTGTATGTTGAAGAGAGTGCCTGCGTCTGGCTATGCTCTCGGAGTGTAACTCCCAGGATTTAGTTAATCGTTATGAAACGAATAACTGTATGTAGAAGAGAGTGCCTGCGTCTGGCTATGCTCTCGGAGTGTAACTCCCATGATTTAGTTAATCGTTATGAAACGAATAACTGTATGTAGAAGAGAGTGCCTACGTCTGGCTTTGTATGCTCTCGGAGTGTAACTCCCATGATTAAGTTAATCGTTATGAAACGAATAACTGTATGTAGAAGAGAGTGCCTACGTCTGGCTATGTATGCTCTCGGAGTGTAACTCCCATGATTTAGTTAATCGTTATGAAACGAATAACTGTATGTAGAAGAGAGTGCCTGCGTCTGGCTATGCTCTCGGAGTGTAACTCCCATGATTTAGTTAATCGTTATGAAACGAATAACTGTATGTAGAAGAGAGTGCCTACGTCTGGCTTTGTATGCTCTCGGAGTGTAACTCCCATGATTTAGTTAATCGTTATGAAACGAATAACTGTATGTTGAAGAGAGTGCCTGCGTCTGGCTATGCTCTCGGAGTGTAACTCCCATGATTTAGTTAATCGTTATGAAACGAATAACTGTATGTTGAAGAGAGTGCCTGCGTCTGGCTATGCTCTCGGAGTGTAACTCCCATGATTTAGTTAATCGTTATGAAACGAATAACTGTATGTAGAAGAGAGTGCCTGCGTCTGGCTATGCTCTCGGAGTGTAACTCCCATGATTTAGTTAATCGTTATGAAACGAATAACTGTATGTAGAAGGAGTGCCTGCGTCTGGCTATGCTCTCGGAGTGTAACTCCCATGATTTAGTTAATCGTTATGAAACGAATAACTGTATGTAGAAGAGAGTGCCTACGTCTGGCTATGTATGCTCTCGGAGTGTAACTCCCATGATTTAGTTAATCGTTATGAAACGAATAACTGTATGTTGAAGAGAGTGCCTGCGTCTGGCTATGCTCTCGGAGTGTAACTCCCATGATTTAGTTAATCGTTATGAA